>NC_133316.1:4146210-4222893 GCF_012295235.1 Primulina huaijiensis
TTAAACCACCACGGAGAATCCTATTACCCCCATTATCCTCCAAATCGAATAAACCTCTAATTTCATATTATGTGATTTTCCTAAAATGTTAAGTTTTTCCTTTATATCATATTAATTTGCTCGTTCGTAAAAATTTACTTATTTTGGGTTTTGGTCATGCAATAAACTGTATTTGTCTTCTGCTTTCACTTTTAGTCTTTTATCGTTAGAATACTGACATGTCGGCAATATAAAATGTCATATCAGCAATATCTAATGTCATGTCATCAATGTCCGACACCGCGTCAACACTCAGACGAAAAACGATTGAAAAATGAAAAAAAATAAAATTATTATTGCACCAAAGATCAAATTTTGACTGTTTAGATGACTAAAACTTAAATAAACTAATTTATAGGACAATTTCGGTAATCTCCCTTAATGTTATCTATATCGATATATACATATAAAAGTGTAGATCATGAGTTTTGTTTTCCAATTGTGAAAAGATAAAATGACATCATTATCAATACAAATCAAAAAACTCAATAATTATACATATGTAAAATTCTAATTGGTGCAAGAGAAAAAATGGAATATCAAAATTTTATATTTATTCTACCTAATATATAATTAATGACTAATGAATTATCACTAGAATATATATTGATTGTATTAATTATATCACTTTAAAAATAAAATGTAACTCCTATATTAATTTCATTAAATAAATCATTTTATACTACTTTTAAATGTTTTTCCTTTTAATTTTCTCCTACATTTTTTTATTATTTTATTCAAATTTTCAATTATATTTTTAGTGTAATTTCTAATAAAATAATAAATTATAGTATCACAAGAATATATATGAAAAAAATTAATTATATATGCAATAGTAGAATAACATGATAAATATATAATAATATGAAATTTAATACTAACATATTTTATGGTTTTTTAAGCAAGAATTTAAAGTAAAAAGTTTAATAAATTACTTAGAGAATTTATATCAACAATTATATAATGTTAATATATTAATATTATCATAAAATATGAATATCTTATAAGAATTCAGATAGTTTAACTATAATAAGAAATTTAAATATTTTAGTAGCATATTTTTTTTAAAAATTATATATCAGACAAATTTATAAATTCAATAAAAAAAATTGATAGTATTTGAAACATCTACAAAGAATGTTTAAGATTTAGGTATTAAGGGTTTAAAGGTAAACCCGACCATAGTTTTCAAGAACAATGAAACTAAAATCAGAACTAAAATCTTTTCTTGGCTTGAGTTCTAAAATCACTTATAATAATATATAAATTTAATGCATAACTGTTAAACAATTAATTACATCGTCTCACATATTGTGTGACTATTTTATTTGATACTTAAAAATGGATCATATTAACAATTTTTAAAAAAATTATATCTCAGACAAATTTATAAATCCAATACACAAAATTTGGCAGTATGTGATTTTTATTTATAATTTTTAATTTCTATATATGTTTTTTTAATTATTTATAAAATTTTAAGAAAATAAAAAAATTCATAGTCAAGTAAGTGACAAAAATATTGCATATAATTTGACTATGATACAACTCTAAACTTAAAAAGCAAATGATTTCAANTGAAAATCATATCAGTTGTTTAAAATTAATATTTAGTAATTATTGTACGAGTTTATTTGATATTTACCATATAATCTTATTTAAATGTGAATTTCATTATATATTTTGATTTATTTATTATTTTAAAATTGTATTTAACAAACCGTCAAAAAATTTATATTTAACAAGAAATTAATTGTAACGTCCTGAAAATTTATCACATGCGTACAAGTTATCAAGTTTCTTATGTGTTTTAATTAAATTATTTTAATTGTATTGATTAAATGTGGTAGGCATTTTACGTGTTTAAAATATGGTTTTTGTAAGTACCGTGTATTGTATTATCGTAAATTATATTGTGATTATTGATAATTCATGAGATTGTTATGTGATTAGAGAAAATATGTTGTGATAATGAAAGATTTTAGCAGAAATTGAATTGTCGTTGAATGATATGCTGAACCACAATAGAAAATGATGTATTTTACGGTTTTCGGTATATTTATCTGAGTATTAGTCCAAATAAAATGAAATCAATTTCATTAAAAAGCTAATACATAGTACTAAAACTTTCATGTTTTGAGTCTTGTCCAAATCCATTTGGAAATAGAGGCAAAATCATCTCGAAGTGTAACATGTGCATTTTAGTTCCTACACTGACACATTTTAAGAGGATGAGCATAACTTTCGTGTCCAATATCCAAATTGAGTGAGGTTGGTGGCAAATGAAAGCCAAGACATAGATCTACAACTTTCATGTTGACCACATTTGCTAAATCAGAACCGAGCGAGTTGGACAGAACATCTCGCGCTTGGGCGTGAGATCGTCATTGGCAAAGGATAAGAATCAAAGTTTTGTATGTTTTATGTCATTTTCCTTTGTTGAAGCTTCGAGAGACATCGAGAGAAATCGATTTCTATCATCCGAATCTACCTTGAAACGTTGTCCAAACTTGGAACAATTTATATACTCGGAATCCTCGTGTCGAGAGCGTTCTATTGAGGTAAGTTTCTTCTAGTTTCAGCACCTTTATTTATTGAAGTGCTGAAATAACATGTATTTGAAGTTGAGAGCTATATATGTGATAGAATAACCTACAAGAAACTAAGTTTTGAAGTCGGAATTGAATTATGTTATGATTTCGATTTAATATGAATTTTCAAAGTTTCAAAGAATTTTTGAATGAATTTATTAATTGAAATGAATATGTTATTGATGTAGATAGAGTATCTGTACTGAATTCTTCAAGCTACATCGACTGGAAATGAAGAATTGATGTATGTTGCGACCAAGTAACATACGACATGTATCTGTATCATATGATATATGTTTAATTGATTTGATTGAGAATACATGTCTATATGTCTTATTTGTTAAGTTGATGTGGAATACATGACATATACGTTGAGCTATGATCATTGGATACCTTGATAGGATTGGATTTGATTCTGGGGTTTGTGAACACGATGCTATGTTTGACATTATGTGGCCCTTAAAGCATAGTCATTTGTGGCCCCGATGATTGATTGAGATTTGAGATTTGATGGCGCTTTGTCGATGTTATCATACGAGTATCCGTGATTGGGGTCGGTGTGCCAGCTCGAGCATTGAGTTGATAGCGATTCGATTGATTCTGAGATATGCTCAGTGGATGGGCATTTGACCTGATACCTCCACCACATACATGCATTGCATACCATATATCATTGTTTAGATACTTGTGGTATATATTGTGGTTGTTACAACGGATGCCCTTAGTCGTAAAGTGCATGACTCCGTTTTAGCTTCTGTTAGTGTCGCCAAAGTACATGAGGATGTATGTATTTCTGGCTGGACTTTTCACTCAAATTGGAATTTTGTCACTGTCTCGACATTGCAAATTGAGCCTAATTTGATATCTAAAATACAAAAATCTCAACAAAACGATGCTCAGATCCAAAAGTATAAAGAACTTGTATCTGTAGGACATCATTCTGGATTCCATATCGCTTCTGATGGTTCTTTACGACTTAATGATCGGCTGGTAGTTCCTGATAACTCTGATTTGAAAGCTGCTCTTCTTCGTGAAGCACATTGTAGTAAATACAGTATTCACCCGGGAGGCCAAAAAATGTATTTGACATTGAGACCTCAATTCTGGTGGAGACGTATGAAGAAGGACATTTTTGAATTCGTTTCGAAATGACTTGTCTGTCAGCAAGTGAAAGGCAAGAGAATGAAACCCGAAGGATTACTCCATAGTCTTGAAATCCTGAAATGGAATTGAGAACATATTGTTATGGATTTTTTGACTCATTTATCTCGTTCGTCTAATGGTTGTGATGCTATTTGGGTTATTATTGACCGGCTTTCGAAATTTGCACATTTTATTCCATATGAACGGACTTATCCTTATAAGAAAATGGCCCGTTTATGCATCGAGAATACTGTGAGACTGGCAATGTATCAGATCGTGATCCCATGTTAGCTTCTAAATTATGGGGTAGTTTCCAAGAAGTTATGGGTACGTATTTGGCTCTGAGTACTGCTTATCATCCTCAAACTGATGGCCAAACTGAGCATACAATTCAAACATTCGAAGATATGTTACGTGCTATTGTGATGGATTTTAATGTGTGATGTCAAGATGCCTTACCATTAGTAGAATTTTTGTATAATAATAGTGATCGAGCAAAACTTGCATTGTAAAACTCTTGGTCAAAATTTGTAATATTTAAGCTCGAAATAATCGCAAGTGCACGATGTCAAGTAATAGTATGATGTAAGAGAGTACGAGTATCGTTTCACTGGAGACTGTATTTTAAAATTATTATTTTCAGTTATCAACTTTTTAGCAACGAAATTTGAATGATTTCTTTTGCCACTATAATTAAATAAAAATTCAAAGATAAATTTCAAGAATTAACTAATGAGATAGAAAATCTAGAATGGTTAATTAAAAGTCAATGAGAAATGAATTTGTTGAGAATTTCAGTTCACCTACCCCTCATTATTTACTTAATTCGTTTGATAGTGATCTACGCTTCCGACACGATTTCCTACACAATTGAACACGTCCTCTCGAGTTATGCCAAACTAATTCTACTCAGTGAAGTAATTAAATTTCTTTAATTATTTATCAAAGTTGAATCGCATATCGTTCTATGAAATCCTCTAGTTTTCGTCCTACCGGACTATGACTATCGGCACATATCCGACTTCATATTTCTATGTAAATTGTAAATTCACGGGCTATGCTACTCGTTCCTATCACAAGCTATTCTCTCGAACTCACTCGCGATATAAAATTTGTTATTAAAGTTAGCTACACTCTAACAACACGATAACACAATAGCATAATCAAGAATAAACCAAAAATCGAAATATGAATTAACTAAATCGGTTTCGGGGTAGGATCCCCTTAAATCCCAACAAATATTGTAAGTTAGCTACTCAAATTCATATTAAAAATAAACACAACAATGTTTAAATGATAAAAACTAGATTAGAAATACTATTCGTGACGAAAGTGAGAGAGACGGTGCCCGAAAATCTTCAAATCTTCTCTCCAAGCCTTTGCTCCAAGCTTTTTCTCTTTTTCTCCTTCCTTGGCTGCTCTCAATGATGTCTGAATCCTCTCTCCATGCCTTTAAAATAGTCCAACCCTCCTTACCATATCATCCTCTCTCCAAAATAACGGAAGAAATCGTGCAAAAAATCTTTCCAAAATTTAGTGGCGCTCGGGCGGTCAAATCCTACCGCTCGAGCACCACATACTCTGTTTTCATATTTTTCTCGTAGCCAACAGCGCTCGAGCGGTCAAATCTTACCGCTCGAGCGCCACACCTTCTGTATTTTTCTTCTGCATTCACCCATCTCGCGCCCGAGCAGTAGAATATTACCGCTCGGGCTCCAGCTTCTCTGTCCTTTGACTTTTGGCTTGCACATTTTCGTTCTGATTTCAGTTTTTCGGCCATTCTACCTGCAATTTTATCACGTACAAGTGAGACGTGATCATATGCATATGCTTTCTCTAAAACAAACAGAATGTAGATGAAATGCACTCATGTAGCATGCAAACACACACCAAAATCATGCAATAAAACATGTAAAAACGACACCGATCAAATAGCTTTAAAACGAATATATGTATGACACCATTTGAAGCCTTATATAAGAGACGATGTAGGTCACCATTATTCTGGGATGAAATTGGTGAGAGACAACTGACTGGACCTGAAATGATACAGTAAATGAATGATAATATTCAGTTAATTCGGCAGCGAATGAAAGCTGCTCAGGATCGTCAAACGAGTTATGCGAATAAATGAAGACGATCCTTAGAATTCCAGAAAGGTGATAAAGTGTTTTTGAAAATATTTCTCTTTCGAGGCACTGTTCGATTTGGCATGCGAGGAAAATTATCTCCTCAATATGTTGGTCCATACGAGATTCTTGATCGAGTTGGAGATCTGGCTTATCGATTGGCATTGCCACCATCTTTATCTGCCATTCACGATGTCTTTCATGTTTCTATGTTGAGAAAATACGAACCAGATCCATCACATGTACTTAGACCCGATGATGTTGAGCTTGATCCTTCACTTTCCTATGTTGAGCAACCTGTTCGCATTATGGATCGGAAGGAAAAGATATTGCGTAATAAAGTGATTCCACTAGTTCGAGTACAATGGACACGACATGGTATGGAAGAGTCAACGTGGGAGTTAGAAAGCAAGATGCGAGAATCATATCCACACTTGTTTGATTCAATTCCATCTGTTCCATTGTATTCAATGTATAATGATCCTTTTTCTGATTTTAGTTTTGATATGTACTATAAGTGGTGACATATTTTATGTTTTCCAATGTTATGTGTATATGGAAACGTGAGATTTCGAGGACGAAATCTTTTAAGTGGGGGAGAAATGTAAAGACCATGTATTGTATTATCGTAAATCATATTGTGATTATCGATAATTCATGAGATTGTTATGTGATTAGAGAAAATATGTTATGATAATGAAATATTTTAGTATAAAATGAATTGTCATTGAATGATATGCTGAACCGCAATAGAAAAATGATGCATTTTTACGGTTTTCAGCATATTTATCTGAGTATTAGTCCAAATGAAATTAAACAAATTTCATTAGAAATCTAATACATTGTACTAAAACTTTCATGTTTTGAGTCTTGTCCAAATCCATTTGGAAATAGAGGCAAAATCATCCCGAAGAGTAACGTGTGCATTTTAGTTCCTGCGCTGGCACATTTTGGGAGGATGAGCATAACTTTCGCGTCCTATATCCAAATTGAGTGAGGTTGGTGGCAAATGAAACCAAAACATAGATCTACAACTTTTATGTTGACCACGTTTGCTAAATCAGCACCGAACGAGTTGGACAGAACATCTCGTACTCAGGCGTGAGATGTTACCGCCCGAGCACGGTACAAATAGCACTCGGGGACAGAACACCTTGCTCTCGGGCACGAGATGTTACCGCCCGAGCACAAGACCGTCATTGGCAAAGGATAAGAATCAAAATTTTGTACGTTTTATGTAAGTTTCCTTTGCTGAAGCTTCGAGAGACATCGAGAGAAATCGATTTCTATCGTTCAAATCTACCTTGAAACGTAGTCCAAACTTGGAACAAGTTATATATTCGGAATCCTCGCATCAAGAGCGTTCTATTGAGGTAAGTTTCTTCTAGTTTCAGCACCTTTATTTATTGAAGTGATGAAATAGCATGCATTTGAAGTTGAGAGCTATATATGTGATAGAATAACCGACAAGAAACTAAGTTTTGAAGTCGGAATTGAATTATGTTATGATTTCGATTTAATATGAATTTTCAAAGTTTCAAAGAATTTTTGAAATTTAAAACATTGATTTGAATGAATTTATTGATTGAAATGAATATGTTATTGATGTAGATAGAGTTTCTATACTGAATTCTTCAAGCTACATCGACTGGAAATGAAGAATTGAGGTATGTTGCGACCAAGTAACATACGACATGTATCTGTATCATATGATATATGTTTAATTGATTTGATTGAGAATACATGTCTATATGCCTTATTTGTTGAGTTGATGTGGCATACATGACATACACGTTGAGCTATGATCATTGGATACCTTGATAGGATTGGATTTGATTCTGGAGTTTGTGAACACGATGTTATGTTTGACATTATGTGGCTCTTAAAGCATTGTCATTTGTGGCCCCGATGATTGATTGAGATTTGAGATTTGATGGCGCTTTGTCGACGCTATCATACGAGTATCCCTTATTGAGGTCGGTGTGCCAGCTCGAGCATTGAGTTGATAGCGATTCGATTGATTCTGAGACATGCTCAGTGGATGGGCATTTGACCTGATACCTCCACGACATACATGCATTGCATACCATATATCATTGTTTAGATACTTGTGGTATATATTGTGGTTGTTTCAGACTGATCTTTGCTCACCCTAGAGGGGGCTGTTGTTGTCTTTGTATGTGGACAATGACAGGTACTCCAGGATATCAGGAGGCCGGAGAGGGTGCTACTGGATGGAGGCACAGTTTGTGCTGAGGTTTTATGTGTTTCCCAGTGTATATATGTGTATATATATACCGGGACATGTCTCGAGGATATGAGTTATTTGCATGTGGTTGGTTTTGATTATGTGTGGGCATATTTTATGATATGAAAAGAAATACTATTTTTAGTATTTGAATCATAGAGGAGATATTTTGGGTTCATTGTAAAGAAAATTTTAACTCGTTTTCTGCTGTAATTACTAAACTCTAATCAAAATGCATTGTAATACAGATTAGGAGCAAAGAACCCCACATTTTTCTACTAGAGTGCATAAAATTGTGTTTTTAAAAGGTTATTTGAGACGCTATCGAGGAACGGAGACTGAGGACTATATGAAAGAAAATATTTTATTAAATGATTATTTTTAATTGATTAATGTGTGATGTATTTTAAATAGAATTTTCAAAAATGGGATGTTTTGAGGTGTTTTTATACGACGAGTCGTATTTTTAAACGGTATTCGATTTTCGACGAAAATATAAATTTTTCGAAAACTCGGCTAATATTTTCACAAAATTTCTTAAACAAAATATTTTAAATAATAACTAATGGGTTTAATAGTCCTATTATACTTGACTAATGGGCACAAGTTTGCAACATGTGTTTTAATTAAAATAAAAGGCGTAAAACCCCACCCCAAACCCCATAATATACACGCCCCTTCCCCTCACAAAAACACGAGGACTATCCCCTCCCCCAAAACACACACACCACATGAGATTTTGAAAGGAAGCCATGAAAAGCTTGAGGAAAAATTCAGCAAGGTTCTCTCCGTCAACGTCCCTCGAATCGCCAAAACGTTTTCGTGCGTAGTATAAACAAAAGCACGCCTTAATCTTCTTTTCACTCATATTTCAGACCATATAATGTGTGTGATAATTGATTGCATGAAAAACATGGTACACTTTATATACTTTCGTTTTTATGGCTATACATGCATAAAAGTAGAGTTTTCTTCTTTTAAAACTCTTCCTAATGATGCACAAATGGGCTGAAATGGTAGAGGAACTTGAAATGATATTTTTCCATGTGTTTAAGGACCCTTAGGTGCATGTTTAAATGCTGGACAAGATAGGGTACCTTGATGAACGAAAATTTGGTTTTAAGGGCTAGGGTTTTTCGAACTTGGCTTCCTAAGAGGGCACGACTTGTAGATGTTGTAGGGACATGTTCAAGTGTCCTGAAAGAGACTAGTCAAGATCCTAGGGTTGTCGCATGAGGGTTGGTGTGAAGGCAAGGGGCCGTGCATGAGGCTTGGACGCGTGAGACTCCTAGCGACAGGTTTGAGTGACTGCGGCTTCTAGGCTTGGTAGGGTCGATCCAGTAGCTTGCCTAGGGTTTTTTTGTGGTCCTAAGAGGGTTAAATAGGGTCCGGACGGGTTGGCTAAGGGCTAGGGTCGAAGGTTGCATGGGTTGGTTAGGCTAGAGCTCGAATAAGATAGGGCAGAAAATTCAATACTCGATCTAGGCTGGTTCGAGGGTCTTAATTGGCTTGAATTGGGTTGTATATGGTTTAGTTAGGTGTCATTAAGCTATGGTTCAAGTTTGGTTAAGTTTCGAATTAATACGAGTCAAAACCGAGACGTACGTCTAAATTTAAAAACGAATCGAGAAAATTATCGAAAAGCTAAGGTTTAAGCCTAAAGAATATTTATGGGAGTGTTTTAAGGTTATATGTTATGTTTTGAATGATTTGGGACGTCGTTTCGAGGTCTAAGGATAAATACAAAAAATTATGCTTCGAGAGGTAAAACGGTCATTTTACACCTTCAAGTGTTAGACGTCCTGGTAGTACCTTTTATGCTGTAAAATATGTTAAAAATTTTATTTCAAATGTTTATGGAATTTTATGATGAAACGTTAATGATAAAAGATATGTTGTACGATTGGTTTAAAAGAAAAATGATGTATATGTGCAAGAATTTTTATAAGTGATGAAAATATGAAAAGTTAAAAGAGGGGAAGTGATTGTGACTGATACGATGATATGGTTAGAGATATGGTGAGGAAAAAGTCCCAGAGGGATCCCGTTTATAGGAGAAGGCTCCAAAAGGAGCCCGATGATCGTATTTTCATCGACATGATATGATGATATGTAAGGCCGATGCTCAGTTGACGGATGAGAGTGTCGCTGATGTCCTCGTCGCCCAGTACTGTGCTTACACGTAGATGGATCCATTGACCTTCAGTTGATACGAAAGTCACAATTAACGATCCGAATTCAATAAAAGGAAAACGTATATGTATATGATGAAAAAAAATGTATATGATGAAAAGGAAAATGATATGATGAAAGGAAAAATGTTTAAGTTTATGCATGATCATGAAAAGCTATTTTAAGTAAATATATTTTCACTATTGCATGTGATTGTATATGTAATACTTGTTATCATGTTTAAGGTTTGATGAGTCAAAAGACTCACTAGGTGTAATCGATGCAGATGTTGATGTTGATGTTAATAGACGACTTGATTGTTGATCTTGCTGGACCGAAGGTGCACACAATCCGAGGACCAGCACTAGTTTTTCCGCATTTATGTTTATGACTTATGCTGTGAGAGTCCAAATTCTCAAGGCCCAGCCCAATGAGATTAAGTAAGTTAAAATATGTAAATAATAATAATAATAATAATAATAATAATAATAATATTAATAATAAGAAACAAATATTCTATCTCCGTCTTCATCTCCCCAAACCGACCGAAGGCTGCATTTTGTTTTATTTTCAATTTCGAAATTTCTTTCCTCGATTGTGGCCACACAGGTGATCAAAAAAGTAAACTAAATACATATTCGGAATCCTCTCGACGAGAGCTATCCATTGATACCAAAATTTCGCAGAAAAATCGTGACTCCCGGAAACCCGTCGGAGACCGCCGCCTGTTTTTCGCCGGAAAAGTTGGAAGGAAGCTTGGGTCATGTTGTTTGAAGCTTAAATTCGAAGCTTTGAGCAATTTTCGAAATTTCAGAGGTATAATTTTGATTTTAGGGTTTCGAATTTTGGGGATTTTAATTCAATTGAGTTCCAATAATTAACATATATTGGATTATTGATTGTAGGTGCTATATCAGAGTCGATTGGAGGTATTAAGCTAATTTTCGAAATTTAATTAGATAATAATTCGAATTTAGCCTATTAATTTGAGAATTTATGATTTTTGAAATGTTAAATCGTTATTGGGACATGTGTATAGCATTAGAAATAGAAAATGAAAATTTTGGAAGTGCCTAGAAAATATCGAAAATTTCAGATTCGGTACGATTGAATTTTCGAAATTTCAAGTTGTCCGGTATTGAGAGATTTAAGTTAAATAAATCGCTATATTTGACTTTGCGATGAGTTTTAGAAATTGTAAAGCCTAAATTAAGAATTTTTGGAACTTTAGGCTAAATTGTCAAATAATAAAAAAATAAATTGAACTTGATATGAAATGTATTATTTGCCACATGATTGGATTATTCGAGAAATCCTTAAGAAATTTCAGTGGTAAATTAAGGGTTCAGTTGAGGTACGCATGAACTGTTTTATTATGACGTCTATATGATGTGAAATGACGTTAAGTACTTTGTAATGAGTTGTGGCGTGCCTTATGTGCTTCTGTGAATACGTGATTGCATTCATGCATTTATTTGTGTTGATACTATTAATGCATAGCATTTCGAGCCTTGACTCCTTTGATTGCTATTGATATTGATATTGATCTATCGAGTTGTTGCGTCATCGATGGAGCGGGTGGGTAGGTTTAGCACTCCTGATGACTTGCATGAGGGCTGAGCGGGTAGCTCCCGTACCCTCGATGCTACGTGCATGGATGAGTGGCGACTTGATGTTGCGTTGCTACGTTCCTGGCACGGGTGGCCACTGTTACTGTTGTTGATGCGATTCATTTGGACTCCGTTTGGTATCCATTATCGGTTATTACCCTTCACGCATTGCATTACATTGCATTGCATCGCATTTTACTTGATTTCATTTCATGTCAGTTATATTTGTCGTAATATTACTGGTTCGTCGTACTGGGGCCCGACCCCTCGTTTCTTTTTATGATGTGGTTGTTTTTGATGCCATAGCAGGTTATCCAGGAGGATTTCACGTGTCTGGTGGAGCGTCAGGTAGTGGTGCCCAGTCGTCGAGTCATGGTTGAGAGTTCCCAGATTTATATACTATATTAATTATAGAGTCATACATTTACCGGGGAGATGTCCCGTGTAGCTGTACTGTTATTTTTACTATGTTTTGAATTGATAGTTGTGTGATCGAGCCTTGCCGGCTCTGCATGTGTTTAGTCCTGGCCAGTGCGGCTATAGGTTGTGAATTGATGTTACGACTTTATTTCGAGTGTATAAATATTATTTGTGATGTTTTGATTTTTTTGGGATGTCCTGTGTACGAATAGGTCATGCCGAAATTTCTGTAGGCCCAAAATGAAAAATTTTAATCGCTTTCGCTGTTTACATTAAGATATCCTGGTTGTTTAGTCATAAAATAATAATCAGGAGCACGGGCCCCCACAGTTGGTATCAGAGCGTAACTGGGATATGCTCGAATTAGAGTCTAGGACACTTGAGTCTAGACACAAATAACATGATTGTGCATGTGTTTGACTATTTGCTCTTATTTGAATTATTTGGTGTGATTTGCTTGAATTTACCTGCATTAGAAAGACTAGCTGATTAAGCATGGAATGTAGTTTAGAACTTGCCTATAACTTTCTTTTACCTGTTATCTGCCTGTGGATTTAATACTCGTGTCTTGTAGAATGGCACCTGGAGGAAGAGGTAGAAAAAGAAAAGAAATAGCGCAAGAATCTGAGGCGCAAAATGTTCGAGGACTTGCAGATATCATTAGAGGTAGACGTAGTCGACCCCGAGGACAAGTCGCTCAAAATGTTGAAGAAGAAGTGAACCAAGAACCTCTTCGACCTGAAAGACCTGGAGCTAGACAGGTAGCGATTGAGCAAGAAGTGGAACAGCTGACACAGAAAGTTGGAGGAATGCAGTTAATAATTTCTCAGTTCCAGGAATTACGTCCTCAAAAATTCTTTGGCAATGAGAGCGGAGAAAAAGCAGCAGGCTGGCTGAAAAGTATAAATCATCTATTTAATTTGTTGGAGTATTCCCAAGATATTAGATTGAAGCTTGCCATCTACCAACTTAAGGACCGAGCACAACTCTGGTGGGAAACCATAGAGGAAGCAATGAAAGACTCTGGTAAAATTATTACTTGGGATACTTTTCGTGCTCACTTTACCCAAGAATATGCCTTACCATCATATTATGCTGCTAAAGAAGAAGAGTTTAATCAGTTGGTGCAGGCAATAAATCAGTGGTGGAATATGCTTCGCAGTTTTCTACTCTTTTGCCCTATGTTCCACATGTTGCTAGGAATGATCAGGCTAAACTATCACATTTTCTGCACGGGTTGCAGCGGACTGTTCATACTTTGGTAATGACTGGATCGCCTAATACGTATATCCAAGCAGTGGAAAAGGCGAAGAAAATTGAAGCAAGTTTGCTCAGAGGAGACCCACAGTCAGGTCCATCGTCTGTTTCTCAGGGATCTGGGAGTAGTATGTCAATGCCAGTGAATTTACCTCCATATCAGCCTGTACAGTCATACCAACAACCCAAACAGCAGAGGTACAAGGCAAAAGGAAAGCAATTCAAGAAGAAGTCTCAATCCAGCTCCTCCAGTTCAGGCAGTGCACGAGGAGGAGGTTCTGTTGGGTCGTCTAGCACTGTGCATTGTGACCGATGTGGTGGTCGACATTTCAGTTCCCAATGTGTAGGAGTTCAGGGGACTTGTCATAATTGTGGTCAGATTGGACATTACGCCAGAGTATGTCCTAATGCAGGGAGACAGCAGTTCCAGCCACAACCGTTTGGTCAAGTTCCCCGTGGACCAGTCTTTAGACCATATGCTCCTACCCAATCATTCAGCAATATAGTTACCCACCTCCCAGAGGTCCTATTCAGCAGCCATTTCTAGGGCCACAGCAAGCCCAAGTCCATGCTTTGACTCAGGACCAGGCTCAGGATGCACCAGGAGGAGTGATTGCAGGTATTTGTTATGTTTTTGACTATCCTGCACGCATATTGATAGACACAGGAGTATCTCATTCATTTTTATCTGCTGCATTTGTTGATGAGCATGAGATTGCTACTATTCCTTTGTTGGATACTGTGTCAGTTGCTACTCCTGCCGGTGTATATTTGATGTCCCGTGAGATAGTTTTGAACTGTGTGATTAGATTTGAGGGTAATATTACGATAACAAATCTAATCAAATTAACCATGACTGATTTTGACTGTATTCTGGGTATGGATGTGTCTACAAATTATCGAGCCACTGTGGATTGTTTCCATGGAGTTGTCAGATTTAGACCGTATTATGGCTGCAAATGGAATTTTTATGGTTATGATTCACAGTCTCGAATTCCATTAGTATCTGCAATGGAAATGTTCCGGTTGTTGTCAATCGGCAATGAAGGATTTTTGATTTATGCTCTTGATGCAATACGGGAAGAACGATTGAAAGTTTCAGATATTCCCGTTGTCAAGGATTTTTCAGATGTATCTCCTGATGAGATTCCAGGTTTTCCGCCTCAAAGGGAAATAGATCTTAACATTGAATTGATGCCAGGGACGAATCCTATTTCTAGAGCACCATATCGTTTAGCTCTAACAGAGTTGAAAGAACTCAAGGAACAGTTACAGGATTTACTGGAGAAAGGCTATATCAGACCAAGTATGTCACCCTGGGGAGCTCCAGTATTGTTCGTAAAGAAGAAAGATGGAACGAGGAGAATGCGCATCGATTATCGGCAGTTGGATCGGGCTACTGTGAAGAATAAATATCCTCTGCCGTGTTTTGATGACTTGTTTGATCAGTTTCAGGGTACTTCTATGTATTCCAAGATTGATCTTCGTTCCGGATATCATCATCTTAGAGTCCGAGAGGAAGATGTTCCTAAGACAGCATTTCGGGCACGATATGGGCATTATGAATTCTTAGTTGTGCCTTTCAGGTTGACTAATGCACCCGCAGTGTTTATGGATTTAATGAACCGTGTATTCCGAGAATTCATCGATAGATTCGTTATTGTTTTCATTGATGACATCTTGATTTATTCTAAGTCAAAAACAGAGCACAAGGAACATTTGGCATTAGTCCTTCAAACACTCAGAGAAGCACAATTGTATGCCAAATTTTCTAAGTGTGAGTTCTGGTTGGACAGAGTTTTATTTTTAGGCCATGTTATATCTGCACAAGGAGTATCTGTTGATCCTAGTAAAGTTGAAGCTGTTATCAACTGGCCTAAATCAGCAAATGTGTCTAAAATTCGAAGCTTTTTGGGATTAGCTGGGTATTATAGGCGTTTTATTGAGGGATTTTCTAAAATAGCTAGGCCGATGACCCAGTTGACACAGAAATATCGACGTTTTGTATGGACTGCAGAATGTGAGTCTAGCTTCCGGACTTTGAAAGAAAAGTTGACCACAGCTCCAGTGCTAACTTTGCCTTCAAGCTCAGGTGGATTTGTTGTCTGTACAGATGCTTCTCTGGATGGACTGGGTTGTGTTTTGATGCAAAACGGGCGAGTGATTGCATATGCATCTCGTCAATTGAAGTCACATGAGACTCGATATCCAGTTCATGATTTGGAGTTAGCTGCCATTGTGTTTGCATTGAAGATATGGCGTCATTATCTGTACGGGGAACAATTTGTGATTTATTCTGATCACAAGAGTCTGAAGTATCTTTTCACACAATCTGATTTGAATATGAGACAACGACGATGGTTAAAATTGCTTAAAGACTTTGATTGTGATATTCAGTACCAACCAGGGACGATGAATCAAGTTGCAGATGCTCTGAGTAGAAAATTTCAGCCTAAAATGTTGACATCTTTGACTATTTCAAAAGTTCATGAGCATTTAGGAACTTCAAGATGGACTTATTAGTCTAAAGGCGACTACTTTATAGTTTCATCTATTCAAGTTGAACCACAAATTGTTTCTAAAATCAAAGCAGCACAGAGAACTGATCCGCATGTTCATAAATTGAAAGAATTGACTATGACAGGTCAATCAGACAAGTTCAGTGTTGCTTCAGATGGATGTCTGAGCTATAATGGTAGACTTGTGGTTCCGAATTTGATAGATTTGAAAGAATCTATGCTTCGAGAAGCTCATTGTAGTCGACACAGTGTTCATCCAGGAATCAAGAAGATGTATCATATCTTGAAATCTCATTATTGGTGGGAAGGCATGAATAAAGAGATTTCTGAATTTGTAGCTAAATGTTTAACGTGCCAACAGGTTAAAGCTGAGAAAATGAGACCTGGTGGTATGTTACATAGTCTGGAAGTGCCACAGTGGAATTGGGAGCACATTGCTATGGATTTTGTGACACACCTGTCTCGTTCAAATCGTGGTTGTGATGCGATTTGGGTGATTGTGAATAGATTATCCAAATCATCTCATTTTATTCTCCATGATCGTACTTGTACTTATAAGAAAATGGCAAAAATGTACATTGATCATGTAGTGAGATTGCATGGTGTGCCAGTAACCATAGTATCAGATCGTGATCCCAGGTTTGCTTCGAAGTTTTGGGGCAGTTTGCAATCAGCATTAGGTTCAAAGTTGACAATGAGCACTGCATATCACCCACAGACAGATGGTCAGTCAGAGAGGACCATTCAGACACTCGAAGACATGTTGCGAGCAGTCGTGATGGATTTTAGTGGTGGTTGGCAAGAATCATTGTCACTTGTTGAATTCTCTTACAATAACAGCTTCCAAGCAACCATCGGGATGGCACCATTTGAAGCTCTATACGGCAGGAAGTGTAGATCTTCGATATGCTGGGAAGATGTAGGAGAACGACAGATTTCAATGCCAGAATTTATTCAAGAAATGAAAGAGAATGTTGAAATGATCAGGAAAAGAATGAAAGCAACTCAGGATCGTCAAGCTAGTTATGCTAATAAAAGACGTAGGCCTTTAGAATTTCAGGTTGGCGATCGGGTTTTCTTGAAGGTATCACCATTTCGTGGTACTATGAGATTTGGGCGTAAAGTGAAGCTAGCTCCACGTTATATTGGTCCGTATACGATTGTTGAGAGGATTGGCATTTTGGCTTATCGTTTGGACTTACCACAGAGTTTGTCTGCGATACACAATGTGGTTCATGTATCTATGCTGCGGAAGTACGAGCCCGATCCTTCTCATGTTTTGAGGACTGATGAGGTGGAGTTGGACAGTTCTCTTAGCTATATTGAGCATCCAGTGCAAATCCTTGATAGAAAAGAAAAGCAACTGAGGAACAAGACGATTCCACTGGTTCTGGTGCAGTGGAGTAGACATAGGCGAGAAGAAGCTACATGGGAGTTAGAGTCTAGAATGCGTCAGGAATTGCCTCATTTGTTTGAAAATATAATAGATTACTCCATGTACTCTGAGTTCCCTATGTACTATCAGTGGTAAATATTTATAAACCACTTTTGTATAAATGTTGTGTACGTTAGATTTCGAGGACGAAATCTTTTATTAGTAGGGGAGAATGTGAGAGTCCAAATTCTCGAGGCCCAGCCCAATGAGATTAAGTAAGTTAAAATAAGTAAATAATAATAATAATAATAATAATAAGAAACAAATATTCTCTCTCCGTCTTCATCTCCCCAAACCGACCGAAGGCTGCATTTTCTTTTATTTTCAATTTCGAAATTTCTTTCCTCGATTGTGGCCACACCGGTGATCAAAAAAGTAAACTAAATACATATTCGGAATCCTCTCGACGAGAGCTATCCATTGATACCAAAATTTCGCAGAAAAATCGTGACTCCCGGAAACCCGTCGGAGACCGCCGCCTGTTTTTCGCCGGAAAAGTTGGAAGGAAGCTTGGGTCATGTTGTTTGAAGCTTAAATTCGAAGCTTTGAGCAATTTTCGAAATTTCAGAGGTATAATTTTGATTTTAGGGTTTCGAATTTTGGGGATTTTAATTCAATTGAGTTCCAATAATTAACATATATTGGATTATTGATTGTAGGTGCTATATCAGAGTCGATTGGAGGTATTAAGCTAATTTTCGAAATTTAATTAGATAATAATTCGAATTTAGCCTATTAATTTGAGAATTTATGATTTTTGAAATGTTAAATCGTTATTGGGACATGTGTATAGCATTAGAAATAGAAAATGAAAATTTTGGAAGTGCCTAGAAAATATCGAAAATTTCAGATTCGGTACGATTGAATTTTCGAAATTTCAAGTTGTCCGGTATTGAGAGATTTAAGTTAAATAAATCGCTATATTTGACTTTGCGATGAGTTTTAGAAATTGTAAAGCCTAAATTAAGAATTTTTGGAACTTTAGGCTAAATTGTCAAATAATAAAAAAATAAATTGAACTTGATATGAAATGTATTATTTGCCACATGATTGGATTATTCGAGAAATCCTTAAGAAATTTCAGTGGTAAATTAAGGGTTCAGTTGAGGTACGCATGAACTGTTTTATTATGACGTCTATATGATGTGAAATGACGTTAAGTACTTTGTAATGAGTTGTGGCGTGCCTTATGTGCTTCTGTGAATACGTGATTGCATTCATGCATTTATTTGTGTTGATACTATTAATGCATAGCATTTCGAGCCTTGACTCCTTTGATTGCTATTGATATTGATATTGATCTATCGAGTTGTTGCGTCATCGATGGAGCGGGTGGGTAGGTTTAGCACTCCTGATGACTTGCATGAGGGCTGAGCGGGTAGCTCCCGTACCCTCGATGCTACGTGCATGGATGAGTGGCGACTTGATGTTGCGTTGCTACGTTCCTGGCACGGGTGGCCACTGTTACTGTTGTTGATGCGATTCATTTGGACTCCGTTTGGTATCCATTATCGGTTATTACCCTTCACGCATTGCATTACATTGCATTGCATCGCATTTTACTTGATTTCATTTCATGTCAGTTATATTTGTCGTAATATTACTGGTTCGTCGTACTGGGGCCCGACCCCTCGTTTCTTTTTATGATGTGGTTGTTTTTTATGCCATAGCAGGTTATCCAGGAGGATTTCACGTGTCTGGTGGAGCGTCAGGTAGTGGTGCCCAGTCGTCGAGTCATGGTTGAGAGTTCCCAGATTTATATACTATATTAATTATAGAGTCATACATTTACCGGGGAGATGTCCCGTGTAGCTGTACTGTTATTTTTACTATGTTTTGAATTGATAGTTGTGTGATCGAGCCTTGCCGGCTCTGCATTTGTTTAGTCCTGACTAGTGCGGCTATAGGTTGTGAATTGATGTTATGACTTTATTTCGAGTGTATAAATATTATTTGTGATGTTTTGATTTTTTTGGGATGTCCTGTGTACGAATAGGTCATGCCGAAATTTCTGTAGGCCCAAAATGAAAAATTTTAATCGTTTTCGCTGTTTACATTAAGATATTCTGGTTGTTTGGTCATTAAATAATAATCAGGAGCATGGGCCCCCACATATGCTAATGATTTAAGTTACTTTTAAGATTTTAATGCTTATGATGCTTTTGAGAAGTTTTGAGAGGATGTTAGAGTTAAGTTTATTTTTGAAAATGTTAAAGTTAGGTTTGGTTGACGATTTACGATTTTATGTTTCAAATTGCTTTCTTTTGGATTTTCAAATATTAGTTGGTTGGTTTATTTTTAAATGGTACAAAAGTATTTTAAAATATATTTACATATATGTGTATGGGTTCGGCTGAATAGATGTATAAGGAAAGAAAAAAAATTTATAGTACATTTTAAAGAAAAAAGAGTTTGAGGACGTTTAATTGATAGTAACCAATGTAGTCTACAAAAGATCGATTCTGATATAAAATCAATTGTCTATGATATATAATTCTAAAACAAAAAGAAAAAAAGTTATGTAGGAGGTTAAATATTATTTAAATTGAATATTATAAGTTATATTTTCCTATCAATATTATTATTTCATTATTTTTGATATTTTTTTGATGAGATAGTCACAAGTATTTTAAATTGATAATTATTTGTTTTTAGTGTGCTTCAGTTATGTAAAATATTATTTATGTATTGATAAAATTCATAATTTGGTTGATTTTTAAGATATTATGTCATATACGTTGTGAGAACCCAAATTTTTGAGCATATAATTAATCAAATATAGACATGTATAAGAATTTATTTTCGAATTATAATAAATTTGAAAATATTAAATAATACTAAATACATGAAATTCAAAATCCAGTGCAAGATACACGATAAATTAAGGCTGGATATCAATCAAATTTTGAATGAAATATTACATACAAGTCAGTTTTTCTCAACAAGGAAGCATATCAAAATTTATGGAAGGAGCATCTCCAAATTTTGGAAGGAATATCAATCAAATTATGGTAAGATTTTTACCACCCTTCTATAAGTAAGAGAAGCTCCCATTCAGAATTTACACTAGAATTTTTGAAATTCCTCTCCAAAATTCTGCACGTCATCAAAATTCTGTCCAAAGTTCAGAAATTCGTTTCTCTCGCTCAGGTGCTCAGAATCCGATCTCCACCGTTCATAATATGCTTCTATATGTTTCGAATAACATATCCAAATTTCAGCCAAACACTTTGTTTCTCCGGCCACCGCTGCAACTTTCCGGCTGCCACTGTGATTCTCAGCCACCGCTGAGTTCCGGAGAGTCATTCTTCCGAAAACACACCTCCCATCCGAGTTTTTTGTTTTTCACAAATCATCCACGATGCCGCCTAAGAAAGCTCGGGTAAGTCATGATGTTTCTTCTTCATCCTCTAGTAATTCCCATTTGTTTGTGAATAATGCCGCTAAGGAACGCTACGAACATGCAAAAATACATCGAGCCCCTCTTCGAGAGCATGGTTTCCAACTGGTGGTCCAAATTTCTATTATTAATCAGATTACTAATAGAGGATGGTCAAAATTTTGTGCACAAATGCAAGCCGCGGTGGCACCGGTAATGAGGGAATTTTATGCCAATGCGGCTGAGAGGAGCAATAATAAAACATTTGTGATAGGGAAGCTGGTGGATTTTAGTTCGGTAGAGATTAATAGGGTGCTTCAGACAACGGTTGTGGATGATTCGGTGTATATGGCATGGGCAGCAGACCCCGACTTAGAACTGATGATGCGCAGACTCTGCTATCCGGGGTCTCCGTGGAAGACACCTGGATCGTACAATAGTTTCACCGAGAAATATTTGTTAGTCTCGGCTGCGATGTGGTATGCATTTTTTGCCACACGATTGATGCCAGTCGGGAACACTAGCGACGTATAGAAGGATGGGCCGTGTTGCTTTATGCACTGATGACCCATATGCCAATCAATGTGGGGAAATTATTTATTCACAGATTCAGCTGGGAATTCACAATCTGAATTTGGCATTATTCTTTCTCCATGTTATCATCGAGCTGTGTGCGGGTGCCGGAATAGTCTTTCAGGATGACGATGAGTGGTTGCCACCGACCAAGGCCCTGGATGACGTTAGCTGGCTACAGAAGACCGCGGTATGGCGGAAGGCTTTTCCTCAATTTGGCCCTATATGGGACGACTTGACTTTCGATCCACAGCCACAATAGCCCCCACCATTGGCCTCGCGACCTCGACGTCGGCTTCTTCAGGATCGGATGGAAGAATTTGCTGCATTTGCCGACCATCAGTTACAGTGGAAAGATGTGAGTCAGACATATCAGACCGCTACTGATGCCATGCTGCGTTTGTCCCTGAGCCACAGTGGTATTGATCCGGCTCTTATGCCGCCACCTATGCCAGCTTTCCCGCCACCGTTTCAGTTTCATTACTCCGATGAGGAGGAGCACGAGGAGGAGGATCATTGAGAGGGGAGTCACTTATGTCCCTTCTTTTATTTCTTGCATTTCGTTTCGATCATTTTATTTATTTCTGTTTCTGTTGCATGATTAGGTTATATTGCATCCATTTTGTTGTTCACTATTGTCTCTTTTTCTATCGTCTGTTGCATTGGGGACACTGCTCGACTTTAGTATTGGGGGGTGGATGGGTGTTGTTTTGTGTGCCTTTTTGGGGCTTTGTTGGTTTTATTCGTTGGCATTTAGTTTTAGTCATGTTGCATTGATGTGTGTCAGCCGACAGTGTTCGAAGTAGTACTTCTTAGCCAAGGATAATTAAGAGGTGATGAGACATGCCTTGTATGTAGTATACTCGCATTTCTGTAGCACATACTATGGTAAAGACATGAAGTTTTATTGTAAAACGTTGAATTCTCTTTGCACGAATGTTAGAACTAAAAGCATGCGTGATAAGGTGGTGAAAATTTAAAACTAAAGTGGGGAACAAAGATGTTTGAAGGTGTGGATTGAGCTTGACTACATTCTCTTGAATCGAGGTATCTATCAGCAGCGTTAAAAAAAAAAGAGAGAACGATGGTGATGTAAGGTGTGGGGGAGCCGAATAAAAGAATGAAATCATATTCCTGGCTAAAGTTGGAGATGTAAGTCGCTGGGGAGCCAAATAAAGGAATGAAATTCTATTACTGGCTAAAAATGTAAAACACATGGATTTGAATCTGAAATGAAAGGTTCTAATATAGTCCTTTTATTACTGTATTTCAATTCAGTCAAAAAAAAAAAGGCTGCTGGTGATTACTGAGTGCAAAAGAATAGAGGAGAGTAAGATTTACACTAACAGGCTTATTTAAATCTCTGACAATGGTTGAGAATGGATCCCTCTTTCATTTATGATGCTAGGACTAACGATACACACATACACGTTCAGGTTTTATTTGAAACAATGTCCAGACCAAGGAAATTGCGAAGAGTTGTGCTTTTGCATTGATCGGCAAGGGAATATGTTGAGTTTCGCAGAGGCTAATTGAGACTGTGAACTCACTGTCGAGCTACTTTGTGTCATATTTTGTTTTGTCGTGTCACCTGTTTTGCTCGAGGGCGAGCAAAAAGTTAGTATTGGGGGGTTGATATAGGTGGATTTTACATGTTTTTCATATTATGCGACAGCTCATTGTGTTACACATATCGTTTAGAGTGCATGCATTTTTGTGATATTTTGACATATATTATGTTTTCTTGTCTCTCATGTGTCTCGTGGTGAAAATGCAGGAAATTCGTGAATAAACTGAAGAGCGAGAGACCTCTGCTTGGGCCAACACTTTGGTCCGCCCGGGCGCCTGCAAGGTGAAGAAATTAGAAGATTTGCAAAAGTCATCCGCCCAGGCGGAAACTTATTTCCGTCCGGGCGTGTCGATGAAAAAAATAATACAGGATCAACAAAATCAAACTTATCAAAGATTTAATCTTTGTAGCGTTTGTCGGTTGTTTTCACTCGGATTGTCAAAGAAGAGTTCTTTGAAGATTCACTTGAATTTCAATTGTTTCATATTGTGTTATTTGTTACTAAACTTTCATAGTTTATGGGTGAATATCACAACCAATTACTTGTTTCAAAATATCGGGACAAAACAACTATTCTTTATTTCATTGAATCGAGGGCCTGATTTTCGTTTTAGATCGCATTAGTGTTTCATGCTTAAAGAATCATATCAGCATGCATATGAATAAGTCTATTCAAATAGTTTCTTTGCTCAAGAGTTCAACACTTTGTGTATTGATTTTAAGAAAATTATGTGAAAATAAAGAAACATAAAATTGGAACGAGACTCGACATCTTAAATTTAGACTATAGATTGAAATTTTTAATCAATCCCATGTCTAAAAAATTTCAGCATCAAATGAGATATGCATTGAAACATAGATGATCTCAATCAATTTATTGGAAATTTTTATGGCTTGTTAAATAGGAAAAAATAATATTTCATAATATTCATTGATTCGATATTAGATGTATATTTTACGAAATGAAAGATGAAGCTTTAATGGTTTTTTGTGTACACAAGAATGATGTTTCAATTATATACAACGTATTGTATATGTTTTGACAAATTTTTGCACTCTCTGTTGATTGATTCTAGTTGAATTTTGTAAGTTATGTTTGCTTAAAAATTTGAATTATCAAAGTGTTAAATCTTGAATTAAGTTTTATGTGCTTTTGTGCTTAAAAAGTAAAATTGTGATAAGAATTCGAGATTTCAAGTTTTAAATTTTGTAAGCAAACAAGCTTAAATCTAAATTTGCAAGATATTTAAAATTTTGAATTTATATTTCTAAGTTATAACGCTTAAAATTTGAAATTTTGGAAGTTTCATTACCAATCATACGACAAGTGAAGTGATAGACTAGGAGTATACGATGTTGTCTAAATTAATAATAATGAGAAAGTTTTGAATTTTTTAAACAACAACGGTTAAATCTAAACTTAACAAGATATAAAATTTTCAATTTTGATTTGTAAGTTCATATTGCTTAGACTTTGTTAAAATTATGCTTACCCAAATTTGTGGGGAGAATTCTTTCACAACTATAATTGAATTAAACCATTATAATTTTTCTTTTCTTTCTAATTTAATTCTACGTGGGAATTTTTAAGCTTTCGAGCTTAATCTCCAATGGTGTTATCTTTTTTGATGGATTGAAATCATAATATAACTCAACGAATCCATTGTAAAAAGTCTTGGATCGAGATAAAATATATAGCTTGTCAAGAGAATTGAGCTTATAATCTACAAAATAAATTTTCAAATCTATAAAATAAAATTTTCATAGTGATGACCCAACCTTGTTGACTGGAGATCTCAATATCTTGGTTCAATGAGACAATAATATTACGAGAACGTGAGCTGCCGCTCGCGAATTATTCCATTCTCATTCATAGGACTACGGGTGTTGTAACTTATCAATGTAGTGAAGTTAAATATTATATTTTTAATGATTCCTTTACCTGTAAAAGGTGGAATATGGTAGACGGGCCGCCTCAAAGAAATGCTTATGAAACTAATATGTGTTACATGGCTAAAACGGACACAATCAAAAAATCAAAAGAAAATGATAGAGAAGTCATTGTGTATGTACTATTGTCAGGTTTTACACAAACTGCCAAGAAGTTCAAGACATCATGTTTACTTTGTGACCTAATAAATCCAATTGTATTCTACTAAGGAAGGTTCAACGGCAAAATAAACCTCTCTTGATGCAATGATTTTCCGATTAAACTCTCTTTTGACATCAGTATTCAAGCATTAGTTTCATTCATGTGAGAGATTACTAGAATGTTTGAGCTTAATGAATACAAATTAAGCAAAAGAAAAGACAAATAAAACTCAACTGAATAAGAACGTTCAAATGTGCAGCTTAAAAGCTTTGAGGAAGTTTCCCAAGCAGCGGGGTGGTTCCTTAGCACATCCCAGAGGCGCCTTAGCGCCTCCCTTGTTGCCCTGGAAATTCCAGGGTAGAGAGGAAGGCACCTAAGCACCATTTAAGCGGCGTTGTTGACTAAGAGTTGTGAGTTTTCATAAATCTTTGTCATCAATAGGTGTCGGCACGTTTTCGAGATTTGTGACTTCATCAATCGATCAAAATGAATTTAAAAAAGAAAGGAAAAATAACATAAACTTTGAGAGGATCAATCAAAGAAAGAATATTTTGTATTCATTTTGAACTTCTTCCTTTTTCTTCTCAAGAGGGAGTTTGCTTCATTTTATGGTTATGAAACTTTGGATTGTTGAAAAGTTGAATATGAATGCTAACAAGTTGAATGTGAATGCAGATTGTTTTTTGGACACATTTAATGAGCTTGGGAGTTTTCACATTCAGGATTCACATTTGTCAAATTTGAAGGTAAATGCAATTGAAAATGTCAACGTGAGGGCATCAAAAGATAGTTCACGATGGCTTACACATCTCAATAGAATGGAGTGGCAGAGCAGATGAGCATAACCCTGTTGGACAGAACAAGAGCTATGTTGAGAATTGCGGGTTCAGACAAGTCATTTTGGGCGGAAGCAATCAAAAACCGCTTGTTATATTATCAATCGTTCTCCTTCAGTGGTGATTGATCTGGAGACTTCGATGGAGATGTGGATTGGGAAGTCTCATGTGTATACATTTGGAAGTCATGTGTACATTTATACAATGAGCAAGAAAGATCGAAGTTGGATTCAAAATCCAGAAAATGATCTTCTTGGGTTATGTTGACGGAGTAAAGGGGTTTCGCTTGTGGGATCCTACTTTCACGACTTTTCATCAGTAGAGATGTTATCTTTGAGGAAGATAAAGTAAAATAAGACAAAGTCACACTGAATTCATAAACTACTATATTCATGTGGAAAATAATACAGACGAAGATCAAATTTCTTGTGAAGCAATACCGGTGCACGAGGAACAAAAACATGGTGAGTCCGAGGTTTTTAAATTAAGGCACTCAACTCGAGAGAGAAGACCATCAGGTTGGCTTTCAGATTCTGTCATTGAAAGCAATATTACATATTTTCTATTTACAGAGGATGGTGAGCCATCAAGTTTCCATGAGGCTACTCAAAGCTTGGATGTATCCCTGACGATGATAGCAATGTAGGAAGAATTGGATGCATTAGACAAGAAAAAAAACTCGGGATCTTGTTACACTACCACGAGGGAGAAAAGCCATTGGTAACAAATGGGACTATAAGATTAAACGGGATGATAATAACCAAGTTGAGCAGTATCGTGCCAGATTGGTGGTAAAAATATATGCACAGAAAGAAGACATCGACTTCAATGATATTTTTTCTCATGTGGTTCGGCCTACAACAGTCAAAGTAGTGTTGTCATTGTGTGCGGTGTTTGACCTACATCTAGAACAACTAGATGTGAAAACGACATTTCTTCACGGAGATCTTGAAGAAGAAATTTGTATGCTCCAACCAAAAGGTTTTGCGGAAAAAAGATTCAAATATTTATAATTTAAAGACTCGAGAAATTGGTCTGACACAATTCTCTTTTCTCTTTATTCTCTTTTAAGAGATATGACACAATCTTTTATGTCACAATGCAGCTGAATTCTCACCAATTAATTTTCTTTTAGTGTCTCTACTTGTTTGAAAGAATTCATCAAATGAAGAAATAACATCAAAAGAATAAATATTATAATATCCTGATAAGGACCAGAATGAATCAATTTTGAATCATGAAACAAACTGAATGTTTCATTTGCAAAAGAACAAGAGTAACCATATTTGTGCAAATAGAAATGTAAATCAAATTCCGTCTTTAGACGGTACTACAAATGTTTCAACAAGATCCAAATAAATTTCATCCTTTAACCATAATCTAAATTTTCCTATTACCTCAACTTCAACTTTGTTGCCATCACTAATGTAGATGAATCTTTCAGCATCACTTGGTTTTCAACAATCCAAGCAAAGCTGCATAGACACACTGATGCGAGTTGTTGCACTAGAATCTAACCACCACATTTGTCTAGGCGCTGAATTTAAATTAACCTAAAAAACCATATTTATAAGTATACATTTCTTTGCAAGCCAAACGTGATAGTTTGTGCATTGCTTCTTCATATTTACATCACTGTCATAGAAAAAATAACCAGAACTTTGAGGATCAATAGGATTCTTATATCGTTTTTTTGAAGGTTGTGTATTCATAGCTTTCTTATCCTTCATTTTTTTCTTTTATCTTTCGAGGTAGCGTCATTGTGAGCATTTTAAGTCTCGTCTTGCTTTAACCTTTCTTGTTCCTGAACACAATGTGAGATGAGCTCATTCAGAAACCAAGTCTCTTTCTGACAGTTATGACTCACCTTAAACTGTGGAAGAAAAGATATCAAAATCAGATGCACTAGCAAGTCCTCGGAGAGGTCAAGCTTCACTTCTTACACCCTTGAAGCAAGGTGAGACATCTCCATAATGTAATCTCTTATGTTGCCTTTATCCATGTATCTCATTGAAACGAGGCTTTCCAAAAGTATACCAATTTCAGACTTTTCACTCTTAATAAACCACTTTTTAAGGTCCTTAAGAAATTCTTTAGCCGTAACAGTATCGCTAGACATTGTGCCTCTTAATGTTTTGAGAATAACCCTTTTCATTATCATCATACACATGCGATTCGACTTCTCCCACCTTTCAAAATTCTTCTTTTTCATCAGAGGTACTCTTATCCGTAATGGAGGGAGCATAGTCAACATTTACCGCAAGATCTAAATCCATGAATGCAATAATTATCAATAAATTCTCTTGCCACGATTTGAAATTTGAGTCATTTACATATGAATAGAATTACTGCTGAATGAATATTTACAGGAGTCAAATTTAAACAGAAAACAAAATCTACAATATACATGCTCAACAAATATCTATATAAAATAAACAATAGATTCAAATAATATAAACCTCATAATAGGATACCAACATTCAATTAATTTTTTATATTTGGACAAAAGATTAATTTATAATTGATATCGTGATACAAAAATCAAACATTGATAATAACTATCATGTCAAATAACAACTTTCCTTTGGACCAATTTTTTATTCACGTGAAAATCCGAACAACTATACCACCACAAGTGTATATATAAATATTTTAAATATCGAACTTTCTTTTTCGGCCGAACATTATCCATAAAGATTACATATACTGAAAAATAATTTTATAATTTAAAATAAAAATGCTCTCTACAAAAAGACCACTTCGGCAATATTTTATTTCCATAAAACCATTTTAAAAAATATATAATCTTATCATTATTTTAATAATCGAAAATTTAAACTTAAACCGAAAAACTTGAACTGTAGTTTTTTTTCAGTTTTTATTTTTGAAATTTTCCGAAAGTCACACGTGAAGGCACCCTGAATCCGCACTCCTGTGTTCTTAACTCTATCGAGCCACTTGAGGTACGCAGATACACACTATGGCTTCTACCTTGCCCGCTAGGGAGGCACCCCACCCTGATCAACACACCTGAGGCGCCCCCGCGCCCCCGCACCTGAACCGAAAGTGCACCCTAGATGATTTTGGCGATAATTTTACACTAATTTTCGATTTTTCTCTATTTTTTATAAACAAAAACTGGACGCTGATTCAAAATCTTCATATTAAGTCCTTAAAATTTTCAAACAAAATCTATTTACCGAAACATAATTGCAAAACCATGCATCGATCTTTAAAAAGTCTCAATGATTCAACATAACTTGGATTTGATACCACTTGTTGAAGAAATCTATATAAATCCAGAATCCATCATGTTAAATTTTAAAGAATTAAACTAAAAACTTTACTAGAAATGTACCTTAAGATCAAAACCAATTATCTTTTTATATTTTTATTTTATTCTATCATAAAAATAGAAATAATTTTATTTCTGTACATTAAAGTTTTTTGATCAAAACCTTAACCGATGACATTAAATTTTAGACTTTACCTTAACAAATAATCTATAACTCATATGATTGAAATTGACCAAACATACAAAACTTCAAAATCCTTATCAGCCCGACATATACATTTAAGAACGACCTAAATACACCTGTCCCGCCAATTTTCTTTGCAGCTGTCGCCTGCCCCTTTCGTTTCATCTCCCATTCAACAATTTCTGAAGAAAATCGACCCAATTGGGCACCCATTTTCCATATGTCCAGCGACATCATCTCCCGGTATTTCAAGAAAGGAGCTGAAATCGAGATCAGCAGCGACGACGTGGGATTTCGTGGCTCTTGGTACGCGGGCACAGTTGTGAGGCCGCCGCAAAATGATAAGAGCAAGAAAGTGCTGGTGGAGTACAAGACTTTGATGAAAAGCGAATCAACCTCGCAACGGCTGAGGGAGGAGGTGGGGCTCGTGCAGCTGAGGCCGGCGCCGCCACCGGAGAAACGCCTAAAATTCAAGTTCAGCGAAGAGGTGGATGCATGGTACAATGACGGGTGGTGGGAGGGGATTGTCACGGAATTGTTGGGGGATGACAAATATGCGGTGTTTTTCCGGAGCACGAAGGAGCAGTTGCATTTCAGGGCGCGCGAACTGAGGCTGCACCGCGAATGGGTGTACGGGAAGTGGGTTCCGCCACTGGGACAAGCTAATGATGATGAGCCACCACGATGTAATCAGGTACGTTGGTTTTAAATTTTCGATTTCAGCTTTAGTTTTCTATCATGATTTGATCCGATGTAGATTGAGTGCCAGAAATCCAGAAATTTATGAGAATTAGGGAAGGCTGGGAATCGGAAATCAGAAGAAAGGGGAGAAATGAAGTAGAAATTGAGAGGAGAGGAGAAACATGGGAAAAGAGAAGTGATCTGATATTCATTCCCTGAAATGCTAGAATAATATATGTGTATTATCTAGCTTACAACAAACTACTAATAAAGGGCAATAATATAGGTGTATTATCTAGCCTTACATTTGAAAAGAGAAGTGATCTGATATTCTGACGGACGCCCTTTCCATTGTACCCATATTTGTTTTGCTTGGCTAAGGCAGTTCTGATAAAGGGCAACATTGATTCCAACTGGGTGCAAATTTTGATCTAACATTTGAAGTAAAATATTTCGCTGGCACTTTACCTGAGTCCAAGCATAGAAATGAAGTAAATAGTAGGGCTCGGGCTTCATTTCTATCTCATTATGAAACTTAAAAGATTTTCCGATTCACACCAATTGAATCCACATGGTTATGATGCGAAACTCCATCCAGCTGCAATAATTGAATCCACAGGGTTGTGATGCGAAATCCATCCAGCTGCAATAGTCTTTGTATTCCCAATTCTGCAGTTACCAGCAAGTGATCTTGCACACCAATAGCTGGCATACTAGAGAGTTTCAATGGTCAATTTAAACTCGAGCTTGTCTAGTGTAGGAGATGGTCAAATCAAGTTTCTCAACTAGAGAGGAGTTAACACAATTATGTGCAATGTGCTCTACCTCGATCAATAAAAAATTAAAATATTGGGCTCCAGACTCAAGATGACTTGTAAGGATTGTTGATTATTATACTGCTCCATTTTGAAATTAGGGATTTCCACAGCCATCTTTCACTCTTTATTATCATCCATCTTTCTCTCTGTATTATCATCATGTTCCACAATATTTGTAAAGTTTCTAGCTATTTGCAGAGAACTTTTTCTTTATCTTTTCTTGTAAGTGCACTGCGGTGCCACACAAATTTTTGGTTGGTTTATTTATTTAGCTGTGTGTGCCCTTATCAACTGGTTTCCTAACCCATGTTTATAAGAAAAGTACTTTTTGTTCTTGGGTTATTACCATTATCTCAATTTTTCTTTCATAAAAAGCTGAGCAACAACTAAGAAAAATCCTCACTAGCCAATATATCACCATCTGCCAGAGCTTCTTTCCAGCAAGGTCACATTTTGAGTTTTTCACCTTTTGAACTCCTGTCACATGGATATTTTGAACTTTTGACATTCTATCGTGGGCAATTTTCTGTCTAGACTTTGCTTGGGGCCTTCAATTTAAGGTGAAAAGACACCAACTGTAATTTAAAGAAATGAATTTGAGTTAGTGTATGTGTTTGTTATAAATTAAGAATAATAAAATGAGATATAAATAAAATAAGTCAACCAAGAATTATGAAGGATACTATTCAATCTCAGTTTGTATACTTGTAAGGCACCCTAACTTGCATAAACTATGAATAAAAAAATCATTAACATGATCCTTGACGATGTTACTCTCACTTCCTTATCCTGATCTCAGTGTCTTCTCCACTTGAAAGGTCTCCTCTTAGGCACTGAATACTTCTTTTACGGGAACACCTTCTCCATCAATTGGACTTTTTTCTGAGTAAACCCCGTTTTGTCCATCTTATATGACCTCTGTTGCATGAGTCTGTTAGGTCCAACATTTTCCAAATTTGTCTTGCTTTGTCTCAACTTCCTTGAGCTACAAGTCGAAGGATCTTTCTGCTATCATAAGACCGACAAATTTATTAACTCGACTGGCATATATCTTGTGCATGCGACATCCAGCACCTGCAATGCACATTGTCCAGTGCTGGAGATCATTAGAATTTCTATAGGTAGTCAACGTGAAGGTTGTAGCCCAACTCTCTTAGCCTTCCAATAGCCAAGAATCACTTGTTTAGTTATGCTCAAATGTGAATTCGTTTCATAATTGATTTTATGAAATTGAATCATGAGCTCAAGTTTCTAGCAAAGCAGAGCCATAATGAAAATAAACAAGGAGTAGATATAACTGTCACCCTCACCCTCTCTCTCAGCTTTCCAATGGCTACAGAATCACTTGTTTCATATTTATGAGAGTTAAGATCGAATATCGTATCCGATGTTTCATATTGCCTTTTACTAGTGGAATCTTGTGCTCAAAGTTTCTCTGCGTCAGAAATCAAACTTGCTGGATGACAACCTATATTAATGAGTCAATGTTTGTGCATGGTGTATTGGTATCACAAGGATTAATTGTAAGTAAAACTGTATATTTAAATGATCGAGGGCTTCTACGTAAGAATGTCTTTTGCTTCAACTTACACCCGTTATTATTAGTCCGTTACTTGTAAAAAATATCAGAGTAGATGGTTGACCAGTAATTTTCAAAATTATAGTTTCGGGGCGCTTCCGAATATATTGTTTTTCCTTCTTACCATTTCAAGACTAGATTTCTTTGTTTCCCACTTGTTCTTACATTTCGTAAGGTATAAACAAACTTAGAGCAGTGCAAGATCAAAGTATAGATATGGCTGCAAATACGCACAAGTTCAGAGCTCGTTATGTATGTAATAATGTTTTAGTCTTATGTCCATTTTTTCGACAGTTGTGCCTCCCCGACTAAAGCTTTTTTGAGAAATTGGAGATTGCTCAAGTGGTGAGGCTTAAAGTGCTATAGCTTTTGACACTTATATTCTATGCAATCAAAACATGTTTGCTTTGCCTTTTCTTTTTAATTATGAAAAGAAGAATTGTTTTAGGACTTCATCCTCTTTGTTACTTTCAAAAGCAATGATTGTTTAGCTTTTTCCTAAAGACAAAGACCTGGTACTTATGCTTATGTCTCTACCTTTAGATGCAGAATGATTCAATGCCAGCTGAAAATTTCGAACATAATTTTAGCCCTGGAACACTTATTGAAGTCTGTAGCAATGATGAAGGTTTTGAAGGTGCTTGGTTTACTGCAACAGTGGTCAAAGACTTGAACAATGAAAAGTATCTGATTGAGTATCAAAACATATATGATGATAAGGAAGATACGAAGCTCCTGAGAGAAGAGGTGGATAGTCGGCAGTTAAGGCCATACCCACCCGATATCGGAATAGTTGACCGTTTTGAAGTTCGTGAACAAGTTGATGCTCTGTATGATGGTGTTTGGTGGGTAGGTGTGATTTCCAAAGTTCGTAAAAACGATAAATATTCTGTATGGTTTAAGGATGCTGATGAGATACTAAGTTTTGAGCACTCTGACCTGCGTGTGCATCAGGAATGGATCAATGGCAAATGGGTTATTCCTCCCAAGGTACAACTTTCTATCAAATATGGTTAATGTTTTTTATGTCACACCAACACATCTCCATGGCATCTGTATTGGATGAAAATATTTCACAAGAGTTGAATCTGAACCTATTATGTTCTCTCAGCCTAATTTGTGACCTTCTATGTGGATCATATGGATGTTGAATAATTGGGGCTAATCCTGAATTCTAATAAGTTCTGCATTCTCAATATTTTTCCATATGCATGGCATTTTTTTTTCTTTGTTACTTAACTTTTTGCTGATGGTAGAGTAATTGGTTTTCTTGTAGGTTCTGGAGTTGTAGCATTGCTTTCTCCCTGTTGAAATACAAACGACTCTTTGATGAAATGGTGTAGCTCTTTGTGTTTAGAATCATATCGGGTATTATTCCGGGGTCGGAATTTTTGGCTTGAAGCTTCAAAACATGGTTTCTCTAACCATTTTGATTCTACTTGATGCCTTAAATCTATTTTGTAGCACTCAAAAAGAAAAATGTTTGTAGTTTTGAGAAATCATTTAAGATAACTGTGGCGGCATTGAAGGTATGAGGTGAGCCAATCAAGTATTGAACTTGTCGAGCCGGCTTAACTTGGGCCTTTGCCTTTCGAGTTTGAAGAGAGCTCAAAGTTTAAACGTTCCGAAGGAACTTTTTATTATTTTTGTAACTGTTAAGATCGATAGAGGTGTTTAAAATGGTGAATAAACATCTCACGAACTTTTCTTTTAAGACTGAGTAGTTGTGATCTCAACTGGTGTTAGTACTTGAAATCGTATCTCAACCTTCAAAGTTAAGCAGACAACTTAATAGCAGTGCGGAATGAATTCAATAGAACTTTTTGAACCAAAGTGAATCAATAAACTTAGATCAGTAGAACGATAAATTAAAGTGCAACAAAAATTGAATCACACAAGAATTGTTTCTGGAAGTTCGAATGTTAAATTTTTACATGTCTCATTTTTTATGTTTCCAGAAAGTTTTTATTAAAATATTTTTGTTTTACAATTTTTGTAAACATCTAATTCAGTAGAACTTATACACTGTATAATGAAATTCTTATCAACAACTTCTAAAAGAATTTTACAAGATTTCTGAGCAAAAAAACTTTTTATGTCCATTACAAAACTCACAACAATATAAAATGTAAATTTGAAATAATTTTGAGTGTAAGGCATAATGATCTCTGAAAAGATCTGATATATTTTTATGTGTGTGCTTGAATATTTTGGGAAAAACTTTGAATCTCTGAAAGAATAATGGATTGTGAATTGATCGAGAGTCAAGAGTACTTGTTGACTCTTGAAATGACATTTTATTGATACTTTCGAACTTTAAGATCCGAACGATTATAATTTCGTCGTATAGGTGACATAACAAAAATGGTACTAGATTCCACGTGTCATTGATACTATTCCAAAAATAATATGCAACAATAAATGTCTGCGACACTGACATTCAACGACCAAAATGTTTTTGTTTTTGTGCCATGAACATTATCTGAATAAGTGGATTTGTTGATAAATATCTTCACAGATAAGGAAACAAATATGATATTATTTGTTGGTCGATTATGTTACTAAGTAGATTGCAGAAATATCTGATCACTCAGTGGAGAATGTTTTTCTCAGTTCGATAGACCTAAGTCAAGTCTTATGAAAATACATGATAGGTCTGCTGAACACAATCTAATGAAATAACGTGTTTGCTGAATTTTAGTAATTCTGAATTTAATTTACTTAAATCACATCATCTAAACTTATAGTTACCCAACAATAACCATATTTTTTTTTATTAATATATCATAGAATTTTATTTTGTTTGTTAATATATGGAAATTATGTCAATAAATTTTTGTGGAAAGAGCTTACAAATATGTGCATGAGTTTGAGCTCCAACATATTTGTTCTTTCAAATTTTTATGATATAAATTAATAGTATTTTTTAAATTAATAATTAATTATAATAAATATATAAATTTGGTGTCGATGTGATGTCGACTTGTGCAATGCCAATTCTGATAAATAACATAGAAGATAAAAAATGCAAATAAATAAACATATAAGATCAAAATATTAATTTTTTCGAAATAAAACACATAAACGATAAATGTGTGACATGATCAATGTCTCTGACAACATTTGAAATTTTTGGGATTTCTAATCTCTTTTTTGGATTAGACTCCTTAATATAATTTAATACTTATGTAATCTAAGCAGTAAAGAAGGCTGCACATTGTCAATTGTCTCGGAAAGTTCTTTATGTCTTTGTTGCTGACTGTTGACCAAAATATTATGTTTCACCAAGATAGTAGCATGAGATTCCAGCATATTACCATTCTTTCCATCTGACTGAACACTCTAATCTTGAGTTTTTTTTTTTACAAGGTTGTAATTAGGGGTGTTTATTGGTCGGTTCGATTCAATTTTCGGTTTTTTTATTTCGGTTTTACTGTTTTATAAATATATAATCTGTAAAACACACTATTTTTCTTCGGTTCGGTTTTCTACCGAAATGGTTCGGTTATTTCGGTCGGTTATTTCGGTTTTGATACAATTATTTAAATTAATAAGATAAATATATCGTAAAATATAATATGATATCTTTTTACATGGTTTCTTAGTAAAACATTTAAATATAAAGTTTAAATGAATTACATAAACAACAATCAACTAAATATTAATCAAAATAATTCATCATTCACTGATATCATCTCAAAAAATATATAATAAAAATAAAATTATTAATTTAATGAAATTTCGGTTTTTTCGGTCGGTTTGATTTTGACATATATAATCCGAAACCGAACCAAGTAAATTTCGGTTTTAACATTTATATCCGAATTATAAAATTCGATTTTCGATTCAATTCAATGTTCGGTTTTTTCGGTTTGGATTTTCAGTTTTTTCGGTTTTATCCGAAGTTTGAACACTCCTAGTTATAATGCTTTTGAAAAACTTTATATCAAATATTGTGGTTTCTCAAGATTTATCAAATTATTGTAAAAATAATGAACATTTTTTTTAAAAAAAATTTAATTTACGTCACGTTGCCCCGTCCCTGCAAGAGGTGGAACAACAAAAAATATTTTTTTAATAATTTTCCACTCCCCGCCTCTTGTACCGGTGGGGCATCTCCCACTATATATAATTTATATGTAAATATTAGGTACATATATATAATTTATATATTAAGCACATATATATAATAATTTAATGTATGCATTGTTAGAATTTTTTTCTCAAAAATCATATTTCTGCACGTATATAAATATGATAAAACTCTATGCGGAAGCAGATCGAGTATTACCTCCGACCATTGAAAATTTTTATTTCTCTGCTTTTCCTCTCGGTTGAAGCCTTCTAAGCACTCCACCCTCTCGATAGATGGTGTATATTTCTTATGAAGTGTGTGTGCTTAGGGACCTCAATCGTCTCTATTTATAGGCATCTCATACCATCAACGAGAAAAATCGGGGATCTGAATGTCAAAAGAAGAAACGTGTACGCATCTCAATTTTCTAAAGTTGAGGTTGCGTACACAAGTTTCGTCAAAATATGTAGGCAATGGCCGTCGTCAATTCCTACACGATACTTCTTTTAACATGTGTCATATTTCTTACATTCTCCCACTTGACACATATATCTCATTTACCATAGGAGAAACAAAATACATGAATCATGACGATAGGTCATCTTAAAACGAATATTATCTTCCATGTATTACAATGCATTATGTCTCTCAAATCTGTATAACTTAATGAATAAAACCAATGTTTATTCGAGGTCCAACTTTATTGATATTTCTCAAATCAATGAATGTGTGCACAACAAATATGAGAAAATATCACATCATAGTTTCATTAAATTTGTTCTCACAACAAAATTACATAAAAGAACCAAGTCTCATTCTTTCTGTATGATCCTTAAATTTCAATGGTGGCATGCCCTTAGTCAAAGGATCCGCAATCATCAATTCAGTGCTAATGTACTCGATAAGTAACTTCTTATCTTTAACACATTCTCGTATGGCTAAATACTTAATGTCGATGTGCTTGTTTCGACTACCACTTTTGTTATTTTTAGCCATAAAAACAGCAGCTGAATTGTCACAATATATTCTTAATGACCTAGATATAGAATCCATAATTCTAAGCCCTGAAATGAAACTCTTCAACCATACACGATGTGAGGTTGCCTCAAAACAAGATACGAACTCAGCTTCCATAGTAGAAGTAGCAGTCAATGTCTGCTTTGCACTTCTCCAAGATACAGCTCCACCAGCTAGCATAAAAATATATCCTTAAGTGGATTTTCTTGAATCAATGCAGCCAGCGTAGTCTGAATCAGAGTAGCCAATTACTTCCAAATTCTCACTTCGTTTGAACATAAGCATATAATCTTTGGTCCCTTCAAGGTACCTCATGACTTTCTTTGCATCTTTCCAATGGTCTAAACCTGGATTACTCTGATATCTTCCCAACATCCCAACAACAAATGCAATGTCAGGCCTAGTGCAAACATCAAGCTTCCGACAACAGAAGCATAAGGAATGTTTTTCATCTGTTCCCGCTCTAGATCATTCTTTGGGCATTGGCTCAAATTAAATTTATCGTCTTTCACAACGGGAACTATACTTGGTGAACAATCTTTCTNCATAGTTTCATTAAATTTGTTCTTACAACAAAATTACATAAAGAAATCAAGTCTCATTCTTTCTGTATGATCCTTAAATATTAATGGTGGCATGCCATTAGTCAAAGGATCCGCAATCATCAATTCAGTGCTAATGTACTCGATAAGTAACTTCTTATCTTTAACACGTTCTCGAATGGCTAAATACTTAATGTCGATGTGCTTGTTTCGACTACCACTTTTGTTATTTTTAGCCATAAAAACAGCAGCTGAATTGTCACAATATATTCTTAATGACCTAGATATAGAATCCATAATTCTAAGCCCTGAAATGAAACTCTTCAACCATACACGATGTGAGGTTGCCTCAAAACAAGATACGAACTCAGCTTCCATAGTAGAAGTAGCAGTCAATGTCTGCTTTGCACTTCTCCAAGATACAGCTCCACTAGCTAGCATAAAAATATATCCTGAAGTGGATTTTCTTGAATCAATGCAGCCAGCGTAGTCTGAATCAGAGAAGCCAATTACTTCCAAATTCTCAGTTCGTTTGAACATAAGCATATAATTTATGGTCCCTTCAAGGTACCTCATGACTTTCTTTGCATCTTTTCAATGGTCTAAACATGGATTACTCTGATATCTTCCCAACATCTCAACAACAAATGCAATGTCAGGCCTAGTGCAAACCTGAGCAAACATCAAGCTTCCGACAACAGAAGCATAAGGAATGTTTTTCATCTGTTCCCGCTCTAGATCATTCTTTAAGCATTGGCTCAAATTAAATTTATCGCCTTTCACAACGGGAACTATACTTGGTGAACAATCTTTCTTCCAATATCTCTCTAAAACTTTGTTGATATAGGTTTCTTGTGACAGACCTATAATACCTCGAATTCTGTTTCTATGTATCTTAATGCCAATGACATAAGATGCATCACCCATATCCTTCATATCAAAGTTTTTCGAGAGAAATTGTTTCACCTCATATAACAAACCCTTATTATTGGTTGCAAGTAATATATCATCCAGATATAGAATAAGGAAACAAATCTTGCTCCTACTGACCTTCTGGTATATACATTGATCCATGGGGTTCTCAACGAATCCGAATGAAGAGATAACATCATGAAATTTTAAACACCATTGATGGGAGGCTTGTTTCAATCCATATATAGATTTCATAAGCTTACAAACAAATTGATCACCATTACTAGAGAAGAATCCTTCAGGTTGTTTCATACAAACCTCTTCCTCTAGTTTTCCATTGAGAAAAGATGTTTTCACATCCAATTGTTGCAAATCTAAGTCAAAATATGCAACCAATGCTAGAATGATACGGAGAGAATCTTTCTTAGATACTGGAGAAAAAGTCTCCTTATAATCGATTCCTTCCTGCTGAGTGAATCCTTTAGCAACGAGTCTTGCTTTATACCTTTCGATGTTGCCTAATGAGTCTTTCTTTGTTTTGAAGACTCATTTACATCCAATGGCTTTTACACCATCAGGAAACTGAACAAGATCCCAAACTCCATTAACTGCCATAGAATTCATCTCTTCTTTCATAGCATTAAACCATAGTTTTGACTCATTACAACTCATGGCTTATGAAAACGTTTCAGGATCATTTTCGGCTCCGATGTTAAAGTCCGATTCTTGTAAATACACAACATAATCACTAGATATTGTTGATCTTTTTATTCTAGTAGATCTCCTAAGTTGTTTGGTTGATAAACAACTTCTTGTTGTTCTTCATTAACAACTTGATCAACTGGATTTTCATCAGCGATTTATGGAACTTCAATAATCGGTTGCCTAACACCCATTTGGTCTTGAGGGGTGTGAATAACAACCAATCTATCATTTGAATAAGAGAGTTGTGCATTAATGTGATCATTCTCAAAAACTATGTCATGATCACTCCCACTAATCAAGTCATTTTCAAGAAATTTTGCATTTCTTGATCCCACAATTCTAGTGTTGTGAGATGGACAATAGAATCTGTACCCTTTGGATTTTTCGACATATCCAATGAAATATCCACTTATAGTTCTTGGGTCCAGTTTCTTTTCATGTGGGTTGTAAACTCTTATTTCAGAAGGACAACCCCAAACGCGTATATGGTGCAAACTCGGTTTCCAACCTTTTATTAACTCAAATGGCGTCTTTGGGACAGCTTTAGTTGGAACTCAGTTTAATACATACACATCTGTCATAAGAGCTTCAGTCCACTAGGATTTAGGAAGTTTAGAGCTAATAAACATGCTCCTCACCATGTCCAATAATGTTCGGTTTCTCCTCTCAGCTACGCCATTTTGGTCCGGAGAACCAGGCATAGTATATTGGGCAACAATCCCATGTTCTTGGAGAAACTTCGTAAACGGCCCAGGTGCTTGTCCATTCTCAGTGTATCTACCGTAATATTCTCCACCTCTATCAGTTCTCACGATCTTAATATGCTTTCCACATTGCTTCTCCATAATTAGGGTGCTTGCAAGTGCCTTATCTGAATACTGAAATTGTTCATCAATAGCCTTCAGTAATTCTTTGACATTATTATGCTGGTCGACAGAATCACGTATGCCAGCAGAGATTTTGGTCTTTATGAACATTACGTAGAGTCGATTACATCGCTCTCATTTTTCATAAAGATCAACATCATCCGGAATGCTGTTTTCAGAAATAGCAGATGGTTCGTCTTTTCTTATAGCATAATCAATATCCATCCACCCTAATTGAAGAAGAATTCTTTCTTTTCATATTTTATAGTTGTCGCCTTTTAGTTCGGGAATGTCACATTTCATATCAGAAAAACTCGCAGATTTCATAACTGCACAAAATATCATATGCTTAAAATTTTGAGACAATATCATGTTTTACCAATGTAATTCATGTTTTAAAAATCTAGTGACATAAAATTTGCCTGTGGGCTAAAATTTTAATTCAATAAGATTTTTCTGTAACTTTATGATAAAACTATCAAAATATATTTTCCTTAACTCCTGTGGATAAATTAAGAAAAATATAATTTGATATTTTAACTTAATTAGTTATATAAATATAATAAAAATCCCTTTAGGGTAAAATTAATTATGTTTATATAATTAATTACAATTGTTGTCCATTATGTGATCTAAATACACTTAATGCATAATTTTCTATAATTCCATAATTAAGGATGCTGTGGCTATTCCTCAAGTATTTAAAATTATACGGTTCACCGGACAAAATTTTGGCTTTACTTTAATACTTTATATAATAATTATTTAGTAACATAATCAACATTTTCCAAGAGTGTTCTCTGGAAAGATAGGTAGTGCTAAGACCCTTTAAATACCTAACTCCTAGTCATAGCAACGTTCCTCAGGGAGACCAGTGACTAGTCAAGACAGTTTAAACCGATCTATGAAGAACTCCCCAGATCATGTTTTCTTATGTCATCTTATAATTATTATTCACTTTAATTATCCACATTTATGTGAATCTTTATAAGCCAAAATTTTTCATTAAATCTTTATATTCACATTTTTACTTAATATGAACAAATACGTTCCTCATCAGTTTTTCTTTTCAATCAGAGTAGTGATAAAGTGAGGATTATTTGTTCATTTGTGAAAATCTGAAATATTTTATTTTATTATATTCACATCTTACTTGATATGTTCATTTCAAATTATAAACAACTTAATATAATTTAATATGAACATAATGTGAATATTGATGTACCAAAATATTTTTCAATACAATTTGCATTAAAAAACTTCAAAATAAATGCAAACATAATATTAAATTTGTAGGTCCATATCAAATAAATATCCATAATATTTGACATAATATCTAACATGCAAAAATAATTTCTAAACATGTATTGAAAATTACACTGAATTTGAAAATAATTTCTAAACATGTATTCCAAATAAATTTATTTAATGATTTATTTTTATTATTAAAATAATAATAAATCATTAAAATTTAAAATTTTAACCGAACTCTTCAATCCCATTTATTATTATTTTATTATTATTATAATAATAAAATAATGCATAATAATAATTGAATTCGTGTCTCATGCATTTACCGACAAAATTTGAAAGATTGAATTTCATGTGGTCCCATTTCAATTTAATGGTTTGTTTTAATCATTAATAATTTGAATCTTCTTCGTACTCGCACAATAATTTGAAGCTTCTTCATAATCGCAAAAAGATTTTTTCTGTAATTTTTTCTTTCGAAAAATTTTGCTCTCCAAAAAATTTTATATTATTTTTCAATTTCAGAGAATTTATACAATTTTTCAAGATCTCATCCGAGAACTCCGAAGTGCAACATGAAGAAATTTTCAGGTACGTAAACTTTCTTAAAGTTCATATCTAAATTTCAAGCTTCTTACGCAAATTTCAGAAAATGAAAAAACAAATTTTCAAGGCAGAGGTATCATTACTCTGATACCAAATGTTATAATTTTTTCTCAAAAATCATGTTTTTGCACGGATATAAACATGATAAAACTATATGCGGAAGCAGATCGAGTATTACCTACGGCCATTGAAAATTTTGATTTCTCTGCTTTTCCTCTCGGTTAAGCCTTCTAAGCACTCCACCATCTCGATAGATGGTGTATATTTCTTATGAAGTGTGTGTGCTTAGGGACCTCAATCGTCTCTATTTATAGGCATCTCATACCATCAACGAGAAAAATCAGGAGTCTGAATGTCAAAAGAAGAAACGTGTACGCATCTCAATTTTCTAAAGTTGAGGTTGCGTACACAAGTTTCGTCAAAATATGTAGGCAATGGCCGTCGCCAATTCCTACACGATACTTCTTTTAACATGTGTCATATTTCTTACATGCATACATAAATAATTTATATATTTCATAATATATAAATATATGTGTATTTATAAATTGGGATTTGAAAATAAAAGAATTTCAGTAGTATGTTAACATAAAAGAAAAAAATCAAACATTTTTTGATGAGTTCATGTTCGAGTTGATAAAAAAAATTATTTTCAAAAATGAATTCAAACTCTAATTCAATCAAATAAATTAAATCCAAACCCTGTAGGACCGAGCGCTTGCTGCTTTACCAAAAGCTATATCTAGTGGTAATGGTTCAACTCAAATATTTTAAACCGCACAGCAGCTCAAGCACCACGGTTCGATCGCTCTACTAAGAAAGGACAATTATTGCACCAAACAATCTCTCTCCCAATTATTGCACTCCTTACAATCAATGAGAATCGAACCCGTGACCTTGGTTTTAATACCAATTGTAGGAACGAACGCTTGCCGCTTTACCAAAAGTTATAGCTAGTGTTAATAGTGCAACTCAAATCTTTTAAACCACACAGCAGCTTAAGCACCACGGTTCGATCGCTCTACCAAGCAAGGACAATTATTGCACCCAACAAACCCAATCATTAAAGCAAATAAAATTATAATATGTTAAATTTATTTTAAATTATATATAACATGAGCATAAAATATTTTATATAAAAAATTAGATGAACAATATTTTTCATTAATTAAGATGATTTTATAAATTTAACTTTTTCAATTAAATTTTGAAAATATCACTTAAATATTAAATACAAGTGTGATTTTTTTTCTTTGAATGAAGTCTAACGTTAAACAAACAAAATGTAAATAAATTTGTTTATCAATGATTATAAAGTTTTTTGGAACATATAATTAGGTCCATGCATTTAAAAATATCATTAAAATATTTCTCTAATAATATTTTAATTAGAAAACTATGGTATATATCTCAAAAACTAAAAGTTGTGGATGATTTGCTTCACCGCAACAAAACCTCTATTTCTGCTCAAATCTATGAATGTCAAAAAAAAATTAAGAATGATTTGTATTAAAAATATTTTTTAGTTGCTTGTAATTTAACAAAAAAATTCATAATATATGTTTCAAAAATATTTATAATCATCAATTAACAATTTTTTTTTATATATTTTGTTTGCTTAATGTTAGACTTTGTTCAAGAAAAAAAAGAAACCACACTTTTATTTTTTTATTTATATGATATTTCTAAATCAAATTATAAATGTTAAATTTATAAAGTCATCTTAATTAATGAAAAACACATTAGTTGTGTTAGAGTAGATGCTCTGTAAGCTAACGGTTGGCTAGAGAATTTATTGACTCAAGTGTAATAAACAATCTTTATTGTAATATAATTTAACTTTTTATGGTTTCATTTTGCTTTATCTGTATGTCCATGCAATCAAGATAAATAAAGCTCTTGATTATACTTTAATACGAATGAATCGTAATTCGATCTTGACACTCATTTGTAAACACTGTATATCCTAAATTCGTTTCTGTCGATTAAACTGGCTAAAAATAAGGATAAAAGCCGCTTGAGGTTGAAACTAGCATATGTGATATTGTGTATTGTGTTTCATGGTAAGGTCATGGAGCTGTCCAATCATGCAGATGGGTAATCATACGATGATTGTACTGAACAATCCTTCATCGGACTTTTCAAGTGGTTATCATTTATCGAGAGGAAAAATCTGTGGTTGTGATTGTACGTGATTAGTCCTTACGACCCGAGACAACACTGAGTCTCTACATACTATGATTGTGCTTTGACTCGTTTACCGACTCCGTGAGGATCACAAGGTGGCGAGGATGGGTGCAATTGCTAAATGTGTAGGAGTCAGTGTATTGTAGTAGAGAATTCACCGCTCACCTACGGATGTTGATATCTTATGTGATCTAACGAAATAATAGTGCATGAAATCTCTAGTCAAAGTGTGAGATATACAATTGGGAAGGAGTTCTCTAGTTGTGCATGCGATGACACTATGAATATTTCATGATCGTCTCACATAGCTATCGAATTTAATATACAACCCTCGATGAACCAATAGTTACAGATTCGATCAAGATATATGAGATGAAGAGACCGTACTGTACGTTAATCATAACCGACTGGTTTTTGCAGGTACTATCAGTGATACCTAGGGAATCATGAGATGATGCTACTAGATGCTCTTACCATGATTCGTTAGGTTTAATCACAAAAATGATTTCTGACATTCTCATGACCAAATGTTGGTGCATGAAATGGAGCAAATTGGGGTAAGCCCGAATAAAAAAAAATGTCCTGAATCACAAAGAGTTGTGAACCCACAACTAGCTGTATTCCTGAGCTATTTATGGTCACACAAGCACTAGATTATTTTGTTACCGAAAGAATAAATTCAAGGAGTTGAATTTATATAAAATTATGATATAGTAAATTCAATGAATTGAATTTATGATAATTAAATTTTGAGATAAAATGACCTCAGCAATTGAATTAACAACATCATCGACTGCAAATAATGCTAGGTATCTTATGGAAAGAGGAGGAGAAGACTGTTGAGGTTCAGTAGCAGTAACAACAACATGCGATGGTGAAGGAGGACTGGATGCAGTATCTCTTGTGGGAGACTTTGCTCTTTCGTCTACTGCTTTTACTTGAGCATATTTTCTTTCTTGAGCATTGGCAGCAATATTGGCTGTAAATTCACATTCCATTACAGAAACCCCCATTACAAGGGTGGAAAGATCACTGCTGAGTTGTTGTATAACTACAACATCATGAAAGACAGTGGGACCCTGGTGATCATAATTGGCTTTCATAGCAGTAAGTGTCTCACTTAGTTTTGACATTTTGATCTTGGCCAAAATTTAAGCTCCTTTTGTCATGGTTGTTTCCACAAAGTTAGTTCTGACCTTATCAAAAACCATTACTTCCAACTTAACAGCATTTCTCAACTTATTCTTGTTATTTTTGAATAACAAAATCGATTAACTGTGCACATCCTTACCCATTCATCAAAATATTCAATCTTTTGGTCAGTGAATGCCTCAATTTCTTCCATATGCAAATCAATTTGAGTATGTACATAGGACATGAGAGTTGCATCTTCATCTTCTTCTTCAACGATGGGATCGACAACCTTATTTCATTTTCATTTTTCAGTAACGCTACGATGATTCAGTCCTAACTTGGTAGATTCAAGCAAAGGATCCCGAATGATAAACCTTTTTGGTTTAAAAGCAAAAATGAGTTGAGAAGATGAATCAGCTCTTAAAGAAACGATAAAGATAGGCTGTGATGAAATTGGTAGAGCTGGCTGAGACTCAGTAGACACAAATACTTGTATAATTGGTAGCAAGAGAACGTGAGGATGATGATTTGGAGAAGATTTCAGCAACAACGACTGTCTTCTTGGGAGCCTAACCAAGTTCCTTCTTGACAACACCATTGAGGCATCCTCAATGCCATAAACAGATTCAAAGTTTACTTGGTATGCATTCATCTTATAGGCTGTCATTTATACAATTTAGTTAAGTAAACGAATGTGATAAAATTCAAAGATTGCAGAGAGTGCTGAGATTAAGAATATGAAAAGATTACTGACAAACATGGAAAAAAATGAGACCGTGAAAAAGTATATGTACATCCATGACACAAACATGGTTCCACGTGTCAGTGGTTATTTTCAAAATTTTAAAATAAAACTTTCCAGATAAAAAGAAATAATTTTGAAAGTTTAAAATTTAAAACATTTAAAAATAAATAATCATCAGCTGTCCTTAAAAGGTTAATTAAATAGGAATAAATAAAATTAATTACACTGTGATAAAGAATACCAAAAAAAACTTCTTTGCTGAAATTTAAAAGAGCTTTTTGTCTTATCAATGTAATCAATAGAGCAATATTCAACAATATTGTGTTGAACACACAAGTATGATTCCCCCTAAAAATATACATGCATTCTGTAAAACCCGGGATTTTGTACAATCGTGATCATATCTTTTAGTAATTTGATTGTACAATGATTGTGTAATCTTGGATACTAATATAATTATTCAGAATATAAGATTTTTTCTCAAGTTATCTAAGTTGTGTAGATAATTTTAGCGTGTGCAGAATGATGAAGCTCGAAATTAAGAGGGTATTATTTATTTTTCAACTTGAATTTTGGGATGAATAAATGTATCACAATCCAAGAAATTAAATAAGGAATTTTGAATATAAGCAGATAAAGATCTAGGATTTGAGTTGATATTGAGATACCGGGATAAAAATCAGGCAAAGGATAATAAAATCCCTAGAATTCGAATTTAATGGTGAATATATTTGATAATTTCGAAATTTTGTGGGATAAAAGATTCAGAATTCGAATTTAGATCACGGATAGATTATGATTCTAGATGAAGATTTGATTCAGAATTCAAATGCAACTATAACTCTTGATCACGATAGCAACCAACCCCTATAAATAGGAGGGCCCTGTATTTTGAAAATTACACCTCATAACTCACCAAATTTTCGAGTTCTCCCTCTCTAGTCTCCTTAGGATTTTCGAGTGCAGCGAAGCGCTGCCGCAGTCCATCCGCCGAAGCAGGAATTTCGAAAATTCCAGTGCAAGGAACCATAACCTTTTCACGTTTTTCATCAAGAATTTAAGTAAGTGGGCTTGTTTTAAATTGTTGAATTTTCGGTGCATGTATTTTCGTTTTTGTTAAAAATTCGGTCGAGTACAATTCTTCCTCTATCCCCTTCTGATTTTGATTTTTGGCATGAGTAATGTTTTGACACTGTGAGAATTCAACTTGATATGGGTGGGAATCCCAACCATACGTACCCTTACGCGGTGGGGGATATAACCGCTATACGGCCTCGCCCCCTTAGAGGAGTAAAAATTAGGGACTGATATCATTAAACCATGAAAGTAGATGAATCTCAGTGTCGGGTCAATGATGTGCACGTGGTATGAGTTATGTTTTTCATGGTACATATTTCGAAAATTGTATGTTGTTTTTATTGTGCTCGAACGGCCCCCACTTGCTGAGTATTTTCCCAAAACACTCACCCCTTACAACCTTCCCCAGATAAATCCGACGAACAGATGGAGGAAGAGGAATCAGAACAATTTTGGGGATGGTGGTTTTCGAGATTTAGTTTTAGTCACGTTATCTTTATTTTCGAAATTAGCAAATTTAAATTTCATGTAAGACGTTTCCGCAAATTTATTTTATTTCAGTTGTAAAGACATTGGTATATTTTTGAGATTTATGAAATAAACTGGTTTTTGGTTTATACTGTGCTACGAGACTGGTTGTTTTTCGATTGTGTTATTGATGAACAACGTCGATGTCGACTAACCCCGGTTTCGGGGCGTGACATTTAAGTGGTATCAGAGCCGCCCGGTTCATTTTCCGAGTGGACAAAAAATCGAAAAAAAAAATTCGTTGGAATTTTTACTCGAGGCCGACGCTATACCCTCCGAAACGGCCCAACGATCGATTTTCACGACCTTGTCGTGAGGTAGGGGCAGAAATTCCCAAATTCATTCGTTTATGCGTCCGAAACCCCGTTTTTGTCGTTTTAGGAAAGTTTCGTAACCTCTATAACTTTTCATAGAAAACTCCGAATTCGATTCCGTCAACTGTTCTGGATCCTCTCGACATATGCTTCGAATCCATATGTCTATCTCAAAACTTTCCATTTTTGGAAATTTTCGAAAATTTTTAATTTTTCGGTACCCTACTCTATTTGTTCCTGATTTTTATTCTGTCATATTTATGATATTCTGAGCATTTTTTTTTTCTTTATTTTAGGAAATGGCTCCAAAGTTCCGCACTCGTGCCCAAGCTGCCATCCACATGAAGCAGCTTGCCCTTGATAATCAGTCGCGCCTAATAAAGCGACTCAAAGCCAGATTAGGCGAGAGAAGACGGGAGATTATGACCCTAGCCATAAAAAAGAGGAAATACTGGCCCAGCTTAACAACGCAATCTATCAGGGAGAGCTGGTGAGAGGAGATAACATGGATTTGAGGGATGGCATCGAGCATGGCCTGTATCGAAAGAGGAAGCTGCAAGAAGATGTCGAGCGGTACCGTAAAGAATCGGAGGAAGAAAAGCAGCAAAATGCCAGGAGCAAAAAGAGACTGGAGAATTTAGGTGAGGCTATAAGCAGCCTTGCAAATGTGACCCATCGTCTGACTCAACATGGTAAAGTGTAGAAGAACAAGATCAAGCAAAATAATAGGGAGCATGAGCAGCGCCAACAGCATGCCAGCGATCTGTTGGACGAGTCAGAGAAGAGATCCAGGGGTTGAAGACAAAAACGGCGCAACTTACTGAAGAGAATTCCCAGCTTACTCATATGGTAGAGCTAATTTAGGAAGAGGAGCCGGAGGAAGAACCGGAGGAGGAAGAACCCGTAGAGATAGAGGTGGAGCTGATAGAGGCCGTTGGCGATGGAGAGATAGTAGAGTAGAGCGTTCTAGTGGACCATTCTTAGTAGTTTATTTCCATTGTTGCTACATTTTTTTCTTTTAAAATTCAGTATATTTATTTATTCCCTTTAGATTGGTCATGTTCATTTTTTTCCTTTTGAGAAATCAATAAAGTATTTTATTTGTTCTATTGATTTCAATCTATTTCCGTACAATCTATTGCATGAACTCTACTCGTACAACAAATTCTTAGAACTTTCAATTGTAGGAAATGGCCGGCAGACCCCCGAGACAGAACCGCAACCCGCGTTATGCTAATACCGACCGTGAAGGCAGACATGAGGATGGACAGGAGGATGGACAGGGGAATGGACCGCCGCCTGCAGTCAACCTAAGCCAAGCCGATCTTATGGCCATAGCCACCATTGTTGCGACAACACTGCAAGGGTTGGGAAACCCGAACGCCAATCAACCACCACCTCCCCCAGCACCAAATGGAGTCAAGTACCACTATGAATCACTCCGCAAGAACAGGTGTCCAACCTTCAGTGGAGCTGCTGACCCTGAAATTAGCCAGAGTTGGCTAAAAAGCGTAGAGACACAGCTGCGACTATTAGAAGTTCCCGAGGCACTGAAAGTGGACGTGACTGTGCCTTTCCTGGAGGATAAAGCAGGTAAAAGGTGAGAAGCAATCTTGCCAGCCATGATAGCTGCAGGACCAATCACTTGGCAGCAGTTTCGAGAAACCTTCCTGAGACAGTATTATCCAGCCGAGGTCAGACTGCAGAAACTGAGTGAGTTTGAAAATTTCACTCAAACTCCGGATATGTCAGTTGTAGAATACACATCTCAGTTTAATGCCCTTGGATCTTATGCTCCGGCAATCATGGCGGACGAAGTTTTGAAGCTGCACCGTTTCAAGAAGGGGTTGAATAGCCGAATCCAGTCGGCCTTAGCAGGTTATCAGCACGTAAATTTTGCAGATCTTATGAGCGCAGCTATCGGAGCCGAAGCCGACAACCGTCGAAGAGAGGGAGAGAATAAGAACAAGCGTCCTCATATCGGTCAGTCTTCTCAGGGTGGTCAGAAGTTCAGGAAACCTAATCAATTAGAAGGGCCTTCTTCAGGGCAACCCTCAGCGGCCAACTATCAAGGACCCAAACCGTGCCCTACATGCCATTTCAAACACACAAGAGAGTGCCGAAGAACTAGTAGGGTATGCTTCAGATGTGGGAAAGCGGGGCACCGAATTGCCGAATGTCCTACTGCCGCCAACCAAGCAGCCGGGCCCAACAAGGAAACTGGGCCAAATACAGGAGCCAACCCCAACAAGCCCAAAGAAAGCAAGCCTAACGCCAGGGTCTTTGCTATGACTCAAGAAGAGGCCGACGACGCCAATAAAGTCGTATCAGGTATCATATTAATTCAAAAAGTGCATGCTTATGCGTTATTTGATTGTGGTGCTACGCATTCCTTTATGTCTAAGAGGTTGGCTAAGAAACTAGGACTTAAGCCCGAATTATTAGCTGAAACTTTTCGAATAGCCACACCCATGAGTAAGGCGATCGAGACTCATGAGATTCACAAGGATTGTATAATTAGTATCAGTAATCAAACCTTCACTACAGACTTGATACAATTAGTTATGGCCGACATCGACATCATCTTAGGGATGGGTTGGTTAGCCAGAAACAATGCAATAGTGGACTGTAAAGGGAAAAGAGTTAAACTCCGAACCCCGAATCAGAAAGAGATCGTGTATCATGGTAAATCCAAGGAACGGAAATCACTCCTTTCCGCTTCCCAAGCATGGAAGGCGATGAAGTCTGGAGAAGATATCTACCTAGCAATGGTTAGCGAAGTGCAAGGAGAAGTCGAACTGAAGATAGAAGACATCCCAATAGTATGTGAGTTCCCGGATATTTTTCCAGAAGAACCCCCAGGGATAGTCCCGGACCGCGAAGTTGAGTTCGAAATTAATTTGGTTCCTGGTTCAGCACCAATTTCGAAAGCAGCTTACGTGATGGCGCCAGCTGAACTCGAGGAGTTAAAGGAACAACTCCAAGAATTGCTGGACAAAAAGCAAGTCCGACCAAGTGTGTCTCCATGGGGAGCTCCAGTACTCTTTGTAAAGAAGAAAGATGGGAGTATGAGATTGTGCATCGACTATAGAGAACTGAACAAAATCACTATCAAGAACAAGTACCCTCTCCCGAGTATAGACGACCTATTTGATCAGCTTAAGGGAGCCGCAGTCTTTTCTAAACTGGATCTGAGGGCTGGATACCACCAACTGAAGGTCAGGGCAGAAGATATCCCCAAAACAGCTTTTCGGACAAGATACATGCATTATGAGTTCACAGTGATGCCTTTTGGGCTGACCAACACGCCAGCAGCCTTCATGGATCTAATGAACAGAGTACTCAAGCCATTCCTGGATCATTTTATAATGGTATTTATTGACGACATCCTCGTCTATTATTCCAACGAGAAAGATCACGAAGAGCATTTCCGCATTGCACTACAGACGTTGAGAGAGAAGGAGCTCTATACCAAGTTTAAGAAATGTGAGTTCTGGCTAAAGAGTGTATCCTTTTTAGTACATGTAATCTCTGAAGCAGGAGTATCAATGGATCCCAGGAAAGTGGAGGCAATTACAGAGTGGTCAAAACCTAAGAACGCCACCGACATCAGGAGCTTCCTTGGACTGGCAGGTTATTACAGAAAGTTTGTCGAAGGTTTTTCTTCAATCGCCATACCACTGACTAAACTCACTCTGAAGAATTCCAATTTCATCTGGGACGAAGTTTGCGAGAAAAGTTTTCAGACACTAAAAAAAAAGCTAGCATCCACGCCAGTACTAATCTTACCCACTGAAGATAAGGAATTCACCATCAACAGTGACGCAACTAAGGAAGGTCTGGGATGCGTACTCATGCAAGAGGGAAGAGTGATCGCCTACGCATCAAGGCAGTTAAAACCGCACGAGAAGAACTACCCTACGCATGACCTGGAGCTAGCAGCAGTTGTCTTTGCCTTAAAAATTTGGAGGCACTATCTCTATGGTGCCAAATGTGAAATTTTTACAGATCACCAGAGTCTCAAGTACTTGTTCACCCAAAAAGAACTGAACATGAGGCAAAGGCGGTGGATCGAACTACTGAAGGATTATGACTTGACTATAAGTTACCATCTAGGTAAAGCAAACAAGATGGACGATGCCCTGAGTCGGAAAAGTGGAAACAAGACCACTCTGGCTTCACTCTCCGCTCGGCCATGTCTGCAAGAGACCGTCAAGTTAAACCAGGACCGAGACCCGGAGCTAAAGAAACTTAAGCGACAAGTCAAAAGCGGAAAGACTCAAGAGCTACAAGTTGATGACAAAGGAGTCCTGCGGATGAAAGGACGACTGTGTGTACCAGACAGCGATAACCTCCGCCAAGAAATACTATCAGAAGCACACAAGTTCAAATTCTCAGTTCATCCAGGGAGTACAAAAATGTACAAAGACCTTAAGAGAAATTTTTGGTGGAGTGAAATGAAAAGAGAAGTGACAGAATTTGTTGCTAAATGCCAAGTGTGTCAACAGGTCAAAGCAGAGCACCAGCGACCTGGAGGATTATTGCAACCTTTGGAGATACCGGAGTGGAAATGGGAACATATTTCTATGGACTTTGTGGTAGGATTTCCGAAGTCGAGACAAGGTCAGGACGGAATATGGGTAATTGTAGATAGACTTACAAAATCTTCACACTTCCTACCCGTCCGTATGAACTATAATCTGGACAAGTTGACTACGTTGTATATGGACAATGTGGTACGACTTCATGGAGTACCAGTGAGCATGCTATCTGACAGAAACCCAAGGTTCGTCTCACTTTTTTGGAAGAGCTTTCAGGGGGCCATGGGAACGAAAGTGACTCTCAGTACGGCCTATCACCCTCAAACCGATGGCCAAACCGAGAGAACAATTCAAACCCTGGAAGATATGCTGCGAGCGTGCGCCGTAGAATTCAGTAGCAATTGGAGCAACCATATACCATTGATCGAGTTTGCTTATAATAACAGCTATCACAGTATTATTGGGATGGCTCCATTTGAAGCTCTGTATGGAAGGAAATGTCGGTCACCCTTATATTGGGATGAAGTGGGAGAAAAAGCAGTAGTAGTGTAAGGCCCGAGATTTTGATTACCGTAATCTGAGATCAATCTTAAATGATTTATTGATTAATCTCGGTAATTATGGACGGAAAAGATTAGACTCGGAAAGACAAGAAAAGACGTAAAATAGGTGCGAGGATGAGCCCNCATATGCGCGGGACTTGGTGCGCGCATATGCGCGAGTCATGCAAAAGGAAAAATGGATACTTGGTCTCCACCGTACGACGTGTATATATATATATATATATATAACAAACGTACATTTCTTCAGTTTCAGTAGAAAGGAAGTCGAGAGAACTTCGTGAAAATCCTTACGCCTTTTCATATTTAGATTGTGATCTACGAACGATCCGTCCGTCCGAATTACAATCCGACTTCAGTACTGTGTTCCTATCGGCGCAGGTTACAACTGGACGTAAGTTTTGTTACGTTTAGACATTATTTGAAATTATGATATTGTTAGAATTGAAAAGAATTCATGTATGATGTTCTTGACATAGTAAACATCGTAGAATCGAAACCGGACTGAAGAATAAATACCGTATGGAATTATTATGATTTTCGGAAGGAATTGACTGAGATTTGATATCAGATTTGTATCATTACTGATTATGAATTGAGATTTGATTATTGTTATGTGTTCTGGATTTACTGATCAGTATATAATTGAAGTCAGATCGAAGAACAGACAGTGTATGCAATTGATATGATTTTCAAAACTGTTATGATAGAGATTGTACTGAATTGAGAATATGAATTATACCGATATTGATTATGAGTTCTGGTAGTATATCTGTGATGTTGAGATTGACGGGGTTATCGAGACTGTAGTGTTATACCGTCGAAACATCCGTAAATTGATATTGATCAGATTCTGTAGTGATTGAGATTGTATCGTTGTATCGTTGATATTGACAGATTATATTGTGAGTATTGATCAGAACAGGTCTTAAATTGAGTTATATACTGATATTGTATCTATTCGATATTGTCATTGCCAGATTGGATATGGACAGAGTTGAATTCGAGACTTCGTCTTCGTCAAACGGAGAAGATAAAAGTATAAATTAATGTTGAGTTGGGATTGCACAACTCGAGTGAGGTTTGACTCGAGTTTCCCAAATCACATACTTTACTTTATTGCATTGATATTTGCAATTAAATGAGATTGATATATTTGAATTATTGAGTTATGTATTAAGTCATAAGCGGATACGCCTAATTGTAAATGAGTAATCTTGTGACAGTAGTGTCGGATAGTGATGGAATCGTCACTGGCACATTGCACATTGTCACATGATAGGATATTGGTGAAAATGCCAAAGTCTGTGACGGATAGGTCAAGACACCGGATGTTTGGTCATATCGAAGTGGATAGAATTGGAGTTGCTTCTATTACTGATGTTCGATATGGAAAGGGCCAAAGTCCGTGAATAAGAACGTACCACCACCCCGATCGGGAGTGTAGGTGAGTGTATGTTCTTACTCAGATCAGGATCCCTAGATTAGGACTGAGTCGAGTCTGAGTCTGAGAATCACGGAGAGTGATTCATTGATTGCTATTGATTTATGTTCCTGATTTTGGTAAATGTTTAGAATATGACTTTTTATTGATATTAATCCATGTTTCGGATTGTGATACATGCGACGAATACTTTATTTATGTTTTGATTTGGATGCATGTTATGAATATCTTTTATATGCTTTTACATTGATTATATAATTGCATGTGTACATTTTTTATACTGAGAATATAATTCTCACCGGAGTTATCTGGTTGTTGTCTTGTTTGTATGTGTGCATGACAACAGGTGGGACAGGATCAGGGTCAAGAAGAGAACGAGACAGGATTAGTTAGAGTGGAGGCTCCGGACTTGGCTTAGAGATAGGGTTGGACACTGGATATTAGATGTTTAAACCTAAGTTGAATAAATGTATGTGGTACAGGACTTGTACTTTTATATACTGAGATGTATGAATGTTTTATTTCACTACGTTCCGCAATTAAAAAAAAAAATTTAGACCCAGTTTATGATAATTGATTAAATTGTCCCAATGATGATGAAGAATATGATTAGCGTCCGGGTCCCCACAAGTAGGACCCGAGCTCGTACAGATAACCATAGACAAGGTTACAGTCGTCCGAGAAAAACTCAAGGCAGCTCAAGACCGACAAAAGAGTTGGGCTGATCTGAAAAGAAGGCTAGTGGAATTCAACGTTGGCGAGAAGGCCTACGTAAAAGTCTCGCCTATGAAAAGAGTTGTCTGATTCAGTAAAACTAGGAAGCTGAACCCTCGTTATGTGGGACCCTTTGAGATTTTGGAAAAAGTGAGCACACTAGCATATAGATTAGCACTGCCACCAAACATGTCTAGAAATCACAACGTTTTCCACGTGTCCCAACTATGGAAATACTTCTCGGATCCAAGCCACGTGTTGGAAGTAGAACCGTTCATGATCGAAAGTAACTTAGGAGAAGAGCTGAAGTACGAAAAAATCCCTATCAGAATCGTGGACACTAAGGACCAAGTACTAAGGCGACAAATCATTCCCTACGTCAAGGTGCAATGGTCTAACCACACGGAAAGTGAAGCCACGTGGGAGCTAGAAGAAAGGATAAGGGACCAATACCCGTACCTCTTCATAGACCAAGCCAGCCCAAGTTTCGAGGAAGAAACTTCCCATAAGGAGGGAGGGATGTAAAACATGGGATTTTGTACAATCGTGATCATATCTTTTAGTAATTTGATTGTACTAGGATTGTGTAATCTTTGATATTAATATCATTATTCAGAATATAAGATTTTTTCAAAGGTTATCTAAGTTGTGTAGATAATTTTATCGTGTGCAGAATGATGAAGCTCGAAATTAAGAGGGTATTATTTATTTTGCAACTTGAATTTTTGGATGAATAAATCTATCACAATCCAAGAAATTAAATAAGGAATTTTAAATATAAGCAGATAAAAATCTAGGATTTGAGTTGATACTGAGATACCGGGATAAAAATCAGGCAAAGGATAATAAAATCCCTAGAATTCGAATTTAATGGTGAATATATTTGATAATTTCGAAATTTTGTGGGATAAAAGATTCAGAATTCGAATTTAGATCACGGATAGATTATGATTCTAGATGAAGATTTGATTCAGAGTTCAGATGCAACTATAACTCTTGATCACGATAGCAGCCAACCCCTATAAATAGGAGGGCCCTGTATTTTGAAAATTACACCTCATAACTCACCAAATTTTCGAGTTCTCCCTCTCTAGTCTCCTTAGGATTTTCGAGTGCAGCGAAGCGCTGCCGCAGTCCATCCGCCGAAGCAGGAATTTCGAAAATTCCAGTGCAAGGAACCATAGCCTTTTCACGTTTTTCATCAAGAATTTAAGTAAGTTGGCTTGTTTTAAATTGTTGAATTTTCGGTGCATGTATTTTCGTTTTTGTTAAAAATTCGGTCGAGTACAATTCTTCCTCTACCCTCTTCTGATTTTGATTTTTGGCATGAGTAATGTTTTGACACTGTGAGAATTCAACTTGATATGGGTGGGAATCCCAACCATACGTACCCTTACGCGGTGGGGGATATAACCGCTATACGGCCTCGCCCTTTTAGAGGATTAAAAATTAGGGACTGATATCAGTAAACCATGAAAGTAGATGAATCTCAGTGTCCGGTCAATGATGTGCACGTGGTATGAGTTATGTTTTGCATGGTATATATTTCAAAAATTGCATGTTGTTTTTATTGTGTTCGAACGACCCCCACTTGCTGAGTATTTTCCCAAAATACTCACCCCTTACAACCTTCCCCAGATAAATCCGAAGAACAGGTGGAGGAAGAGGAATCAGAACAATTTTGGGGATGGTGATTTTCGAGATTTAGTTTTAGTCACGTTATCTTTATTTTCGAATGTAGCAAATTTAAATTTCATGTAAGACGTTTCCGCAAATTTATTTTATTTTAGTTGTAAAGACATTGGTATATTTTTGAGATTTATGAAATAAACTGGTTTTCGGTTTATACTGTGCTACGAGGCTGGTTGTTTTTCGATTGTGTGATTGATGAACAACATCGATGTCGACTAACCCCGATTTCGGGGCGTGACACATTCCATAAAACAATTATGATAAATCAATTAATCCCAAAATATTTATGTAAAATGAAAACTTAGAATCCGACAATGGTTTGATGAAAATATCACCAGCTTATTGTTCAGTAGACAAAAATTTCAGTCTGATATCTTTCTTCATGGCATGATCTTTAATAAAGTGATGTCGTGTGTCGATGAGCTTAGTTTTTGAGTCTGGATTATACGTGATAGCAATAGCACTTGTGTTGTCACAAAAGATAAGTGATTCAGAAGCTTGAATTCCATATTCGTGTGACTGCTGTTGAATCCAGAGAAGCTATGAATAATAACTTCTAGCAGTCATATATTCAGCTTCTGTTGTTGATTTGGCGATAGAAGTATACTTTTTACTGAACGAAAATATCAGTTGATCACCTTGAAATTGGCATGAGCCACTTGTGCTTTTCCTGTCTTATTTGCACCCTTATAATCAACATCTGAATATACAATTAAATTAAATGTGAAATCTTTGGGATACCATATTCCAAGGTTTTGAGTTTTTTGTAGATATTTCAGAAAAAGTTTAGTAACAAGATATTGTGATTGTTTATGGTCAGATTGGAATCTTGCACAAATACAAACAAAAAAATAATATCAGGTCTACTAACAATTATATAAAGTAAAGAACCTATGAGACTTAGATACATTGTTACCTCTACCAAAATTCCCCATTCATTTTATCAAGCTTAGTTGATGAACACATCGGGGTTGCTGCAGCTAAACATGTATACATGTATGAAGGATCGTTTGTGCTAGCACCTTCAAAGATGCTTAAAAAAAATATTCTCCAATGAGCTGCAATAGCTCGTGTTTTAATAATGTTAAAATCGATAAATTAAATCAAGTTTGGTTTAAAACCAAGTGGAAGAAACTCAAAGTAATCCTTCATGAAGAAAGCCGTTTATATTTGAAAACATTTTAACTTATGTAAACTGAAAAACTGAAAAGCAAGTGATCAGTTGTCACATATATCAGTTCAGTTATAATAAGAATTGAATTGACGGATGCTCAAACTGATCAAGTCAATTTGAAAACAATAGTTAATCAATTAAGTACACAAGATATGTTTATGGATGTTCGATGACTTCAAATGCTCCTACGTCACAATCTCGGGTAGGATCCAATAGAAGACTTTGATTTATACAACTACTTGTACAGACCCACCCAGCTTAGGACTTACACTACTGCCTAACTGAACTCCTAGTCTAGAGTGAAGGCAGCACCTTCCAGCCAACACTTCTTTTACGTCTATGTGAGAAAGACTACATACACAAGTTTAACGTCTTTGTGCAATACTGTATTTGAGTGGTGGTGTGTGTTCGTGTGTGAGAACTGAACAATGAATATACCGGAAAGGTGTTTTCACATACTGAGGGAAATGAGCTTCTAAACTAAGCTGATAATATGATGAAGTACCCCTCTAGACTGAATGCTTCTTGAAAGCAGATAGGCAAATAAGCGTGCCCTTTTCTTTTTATCACACTCTCTCTAGTTATCTATTTTTCTTCGTCTCCACTGATCTTCTCTTTATATTGAAGGGAAACTGAACGTACAGTGAGACTCAATAATTGTATTCGTTGCATCTTGAATTTGTTCCTTGGACATTGTGTCTCGACTTTTCGACTGCCCTTCTGTAATGTTTGTCTTTAATGCTCTGATGCAACGTTAATTATTGTCCTTTAACTGGACAATTGCTTTGTACCTTTGTGCATAGCTGGAATCCACTTGAATGATTTTGTCTTGATCTACAACTGAAAGATTCTAACTGATGTTTCAAACTACTCAGATGAACTGATCTTCAGTTGGACTAGCGAAATCAGTTGACTCGTCAGTTAAACTGATTTTGCTCTTGTTCAGGTGAACTGGTCAGTTGGGATCTTCATCAATTGAACACTCCTTCGGCTGGCCAGGCTTCTGAGGTTCTCTTGCTGAACCAACTATCAGCTGGACAATCAGCTGAACTGCTCATATTATATATCAGTTTGTTTGATTCAGTTTGTGCGAACAGTTGGGTTTTCAGTTTGCGATTTAGACACCTCGTAACTGATCCTAGCTTCTGCACACTTAAGATAAATTATTAGTAACAAAATAACAATTTTTGTTAACATCAAAATCAAGATTGCAAACTTGAAAAGTTCCAACAATCTCTCTTTTTTTGATGATCACAAAACTCGAGAAATTAAAGCGGTAAAAACAAATTAAAACACTTTTAAAACTTTTAAAAGTTCGAGGGTTAGTACATTTAAACGACGTTAAAAGCTCCCTCTCAAGAACTGGATTAAAAACGAGTTAAAAGAAACAACTTCAGTTGAAGAAAAGAAACCTCCCCCTCAATAACTGAATTTTAAAAACGGATTGAAAAACAAAATTTTCAGTTTGAGGGTAAAAGAAAACTTCCCCTCAAAAACTGAATGAAAACTCGCATTTGAGAAGTAATTTATCTAAGCATCCATTCAAAGGTTATAATCATTCAAGCAATGTAGACAGGAAGTCTGGAAATATTTGTTCAGTCACAACGAAACACAACTGGATAAATATGATGTTTATTAAATCAAATAAACTTCCTTGTATTTTACATTTGAGTACATACATCAATAAAAAGGAAAATTACTACTACAATAGCATATTTTAAATAACATCAGTTATCAGTCGGTTTATGTATGACAGAACTAGATATACCAACAACTGGTTCCCTTGACTGCTTGAAGTGCTGCACCGGTCGTGAGTTCAATTTGCTAGAGAAACGAGCTAATTTGCCTTGAACTTGATATTTTTACTACCCAACTGGTCGAGCTGACTCAAACTGGGATCAAGCGGAATACAGCTGGTGATTGAATCAACCAACGTCCCAACATGGATGAGTTTCGTCTGAAGAACAGCTCATCTGGTAGGCTTGCAATTGGAATCTTGTTCACAGAACAATTTAGCTGTGAATCTTGACAGATGAAGCTTAGGGCCCTGCAGGCTGATTAAAACCACAAAGCTAAGAGTCAAGAGAATTAGTTGCAGAACCAATCCTCTCAACTCTTCGCAATGAGTGATAGATAAACATTTTCAAGTAGTTTTGAAAATAGTATGAAATACTTTGAAATAGCTTATAACACTATTTTAAAGTAACAAATTTTAAAATACAGTTTTCTTCAATTGTTCTTCTTAGAACAACTAGCTCTGATACTAATTGAAGGATCGTTTATGCTAGCACCTTCGAAGATGCTTTAAACAAAATATTCTCCAATGAGCTGCAATAGCTCGTGTTCTAAGAATGTTAACACCGATGAATTAAATCGAGTTTGGTTTAAAACAAAGCGGAAGAAACTCGAAATAATCATTCGTGAAGAAAGTTGTTTATATTTGAAAACATTTTAACTTATATAAACTGAATAATTGAAAAGCAAGTGATCAGTTATCGCATATATCATTTCAGTTATTTAAAGAACTGAACTGACGGATGCTCAAACTGATCAAGTCAATTTGAAAACAATAGTTAATCAGTTAAGTACACAAGATATGTTTATGGATGTTTGGAGACTTCAACTGCTCCTACGTCACCCCTTCTACCACCTCAGGTAGGATCCACTAGAAGACTTTTATTTATACAACTACTTGTACAAACCCATCCAGTTTAGGACTTACACTACTGCCTAACTGAACTCCTAGTCTAGACTGAAGGCAGCACCTTCCAGCCAGCACTTCTTTTACATCTATGTGAGAAATACTACATACACAAGTTTAACGTCTTTGTGCAAGACTGTATTTGAGTGGTGGTGTGTAAGGACCGTGTATCGTATTATCGTAAATCTTGTGTTGATTATCGATAATTCATGAAATTATCATGTGATTACGTATATTATGTATATCATGACAATGAAAGTGAGAAAATAGGTGGTGAGGATGAAAGATTGTATTAGAAATTGATTTGTGTTTGAAAAGTATGCTGAACCGCGACAGAAAAGTAACACATGTTACGGTTTTTATCATAATTGTCCGAGTATTAGTCCAAATGAATTGAGACAAATTTATTAGAAAGATAATACATAATACTAAAACTTTCATGTTTTGAGTTTTGTCCAAATCCATTTGAAAATGGGGGCAAAATCATCTTGAAGTGTAACGTGTGCATTGCAGTTTCTGCATTGACACATTTTGGGAGAATGAGTATACCTCTCGTATACGATATCCAAATTGAGTGAGGTTGGTGGCAAATTAAAGCTAAGACATAGATCTACAACTTTCATGTTGACACGTTTGCTAATTAGGAAACTAATATAGCGTTTCGGACAGAGCAAGGCACGCAACCGCGAAGGACCATGCGCAGGTGTTGTACCAGGCGCGCCTGAGCGCGAATTTTGGTCCGCCCGGGCGAGAGTCCCTCGAATTTCACAATATTTAAGCTGATAAGAATGAGTTTTATGAGAAATTCCTTCCTTGTTCCTCTGAAAGTAGAAGAAACAATTTGGAAATCAAATTCAAACGTACGAATCTACCTTGAAACGATATCAAAACGTGAAACAAATTATATATTCAGAATCCTCGTATCGAGAGCTTTATGTTGAGGTAAGATTCTTTTGGTTTCAGTAGCTTTAATTATTGAAATGTTGGAATAGCATGTATTTGAAGTCGAGAGTCATATATGTGGTAGAATAACTGACAAGAAACTAAGTTTTGAAGTTGGAATTGAATTGTGTTATGATTTCGATTTGATATGAATTTTCAAAGTTTCAAAAGATATTTGAAACTTATATTGTTGATTTGAATGATGTTATTGATAAAAATCAATGTGTTATTGAAATAGATAGAGTTTTTATACTGAAATCTTCAAGCTACATCGATTGGAAACGAAAAATTGAAGTATGTTGCGATCGAGTAACATACGACATGTATCTGTATTATATGATATATGTTTGATTGATTTGACTGAGAATACATGTCTATATGCCTTATTTGTTGGGTTGATGTGTCATACATGACATGCACGTTGAGCTATGATCCTTGGATACCTTGATATGATTGGATTTGATTCTGGGTTTTGTGAACACGACGCTATCATACGAGTATCCCTGATTGAGATCGATGTGCCTACTCGAGCATTGATTTGACAGCGATTCGATTGATTCTGATATATGCTCAGTGGATGGGTATTTGACCTGATACATCTACGACACATGCATTGCATATCATATATCATTGTTTAGATACTTGTGGTATATATTGTGGTTGTTGCATAAAGAGCTTTGCTCACACCAGATGGGGTTGTTGTTGTCTTTGTATGTGGACAATGACAGGTACTCCAGGATATCAGGAGGCCATAGAGGGTCCTTCTGGAGGGAGTCATATCTGAGTTGAGGTTTAGTGGTCTATCCCAGTATATGTATGTGTATCTATATACCGGGACATGTCCCGAATATATGAGTTGTTTGTATGTAGTCTTGATCTACAACTGAAATATTCTAACCGATGCTCTGAACTAGTCAGCTGAACTGATATTCAGTTGGGCTAGAAAAATCAATTGACTCGTCAGTTGAACTGATTTCGCTCTTGTTCAGTTGAACTGGTCAGCTGGGCTTTTCATCAGTTGAACACTTCTTCGGCTGGCCAGGCTTCTGAGGTTCTCCTGTTGAACCACCTTTCAGCTGGACTATCAGCTGAATTGCTCATATGACATATCAGTTTGTCTGATTCAGTTTATGCGAACAGTTGGGTCTTCGGTTTGTGATTTAGACACCTCGTAACTGATCCTAGCTTTTGCACACTTAAGGAAAATTATTAGTAACAAAATAACAAGTTTTGTTAACATCAAAATCAAGATTGCGAACTTGAAAAGTTCCAACAATGTGAAAAAAAATTCAACAATTCTTTGGTGTACTTCACCTGATTGATGAAAATGTTAGATTCAATACGTTTTGACTTGTAGGCCTAGGAAAAATATCAGTTTTTTCACCGTACTAATATCAAATTTTTCTTGCATTAAATTGAAAATTTTCTCACACGATATTAGGTTTGCAGATCCAAAAATTATATTATCAACTTAAATTTGCATAGGAAAAACATTATTATTCTTAATGAATTTAAACAAAGTCGTGTATACTGATCCGATGGCAAATTCATGATTATTTAAAAATTGAGGAATATTTTCATACCATGCCCTTGATGCTTGTTTCAAACATATATAATTTTATTCAGTTTAAATAGTAGTGTGGTGGAGTATGATCAATTTAACATGAATGTTGTTCAACATACACCTCCTCTTGTAACAAACCATTTAGAAATGCGCATCTTGACTATCTGAAATATCTTAAAGTTTTTGTAAGCAACATAAATAAGAAATATTCTAGTTGCTTCTAATCAAGCTATTGGAGCAAAGATATCATCTGACTCCATATCTTCTTCTTATAATCTAAATCCTTATGCTACCAATATAGTCTTATTTCTAAATACAATGATATCTTCATTTAATTTATTTCTACCCGTCTTGTACCAATTATTGATTGATGATTAGGTCTAGGTACTAAATACCAAACATTGTTTTCCCTAAATTGATTAAAGTCATTGTGCATAACATATATTCAACTAACATCAGTAAGAGACTAATGAATTTTCTTAGATTCTAACTAATAAATAAAAGTTGCATGCATATATTTGTTTAACATTTGTTTTATAGTTCTAAGAAGAGCAAATAGGTTACTGATCACAGGGAAGGAGGGTGAGTCTTACTCCACATGTAACTAGGTTATGAAAAATGATATGCTGGTGTTGGATCAGAATTGTTCTACATTGGAATTTCCGTTTGATCATCTTGGATAATATGATCATCAGTAATTTCTGCTTCTGGTTGCATCTCAAGAACATCATGTTCAGAGACTGAATAGATCTTCTCAACACATTTGCATCATCGACATTGTCATCATCTAGTTGAATAATTTTCAAGTATAATACTCAAAGCATTCACATTATATTGCTGAAGAGTATTGAAAGATTCATCAAATACTACATGAACTGTTTCTTCCACATTTAAGGTCTTTCGATTAAATACTCTAAATACTTTACTAACTGCAGAGTAAATATACTAGTGCCTGGTTTTGAATCAAAGCCAGTTAAATGATTCTTACTATTATTACAAATATAGAATTTACATCCAAAAACTTGAAAATGAGAAAGATTAGGTTTACTCATATTCCATATTTCATATGGTATTTTTCTAGATTGTTTTATTGATTATCGTTTTATTCTGAGTGCAGCAACAATGTTGACTATTTCTGTCCAAAATCTTTAAGAAATCCCTGAATCAGGAAGCATGGTTTGTATTGCCTCTTTCAAAGTTCTGTTTCATCGTTCATCAACTTCATTCTATTGAGAGGTTCTGGCTGGTGAGTATTAATGTTGAATTCCATGATTTGATTTAAAAAAAAAGCTTCTAACTCTTTGTTAATGAATTCAGTACCTCGATCGCTTTTTATTCTAATTACGGAAACAGATTTTTCATTCTGAATATGTTTGATAAATTTAATTAACTGAAATCATGTATAAACTTAACCACTTAAGGATATTAACCATGTAAATTTGAAAAAAAATCATCAATGATAATTAAAGTGTATTTCATTCTCCCTAAACTCATTACGAGTATAAGTCTGAATAAATCAATGTGTAACCATTCGAAGCATCTAGATGTAATTTACTGCCTTTATATTTAAAATTAGATCTTATTTATTTATCTAGTTGACATGTTGAACATACACGATTCTTAACATACTCAATTTCAAACAAACCTGATAAGTGCAAGAATTGCACGTATTTTATACGATAATCCATTTGAATTATGTAAGTCTAGGACATAATTATGCTTGGTTTTTGTTGTTTTTGTGTCATGCAGGAGATAAACAACTATTAGATGGTTGATGATAATTAGAGGTGTTTTTGAGCGTGAAATGTTGGTGGACAAGAGCCGCAGCGCTAAAGCTCAAGTAGGGAAAGAAGCGCCTAGGCGCCACACTGCAGCGCCGTAACGCCAGGATATTCGAAGCATAAGCGCCGTAGCGCCACAAAGCAGCGCCACAACGCCTGAGCCACCGAACAAGAAGCGCCTGGAATCTGGAGATAGAGACGTCACTTCTGATTTGTCATATAATCTTTCGCCATTAATTTCTTGTGTTGCGGTGTCTAAACCTTCGAACATTTTTTGTTTTTGTTTAGATTCCGCTATGAACTAATTTTCCATTCTAGAGGGTTACGTAACTTTGTTATACGATAATTTTGATTCAGTTGTTTATGTGATTTAATTCATTTTGGTTTAATTGTGTTTCTTTGTTTTTATTCGACTATAATTTACTGGCCATAAATTGTTTGTTATATGATTAATTCTGTAACTCGGGAGAGGGACTATGATTATAGATCATTAGAGACACATCGTTGAATGTTTATATCGTTGGAAGACGTATAACTTTAGCGAGGTCTATGTAAGATCATTGTTTGCATTTATCATTTAAAATTAGATTCTTATTATGAATGTTTGAATCGAATCTTAAAGGTACAATTTATTCGTCACTTGGGAAATGAGGAATAAAATAATTAAGTGTTCTTGGCCATTAAATAATTGGAATTCATGAATATAAATTCAATCGGGAATATTTATCGTGGAAACTAAATGAAATAACTCATCTAGATATTTTCTCTTATTGATATTTTCTCAATTCAGTGATTAGATTAATATTTATTTGCAACTAATTCATTTTCAGTAAACTAAACCTTTTATAGATTATTTTGAATAAAGTGGTGACTATTTTAAATAAAAGCACTGATATACTTTTACATACATACTCCTCATGAGGACGATAATTTACTCTCATATATTAAAACTTGACAACCATGCGCTTGCGAGCAGAAAATACGCAACAAAACCGTCAACTATATTCAGTTTACACAAATTGTTAATCAATCTAAATTTCAGATGATTCAAACATTTAAGCTGTAACCATTGTTTATCAGAAGAGAATACAACAAAGCATACATGTTGAAGATATTCCCAATTTATCTTATGAGTATTACTGTTTCTGATTACTAACAACAGAACATTAGTGTCATCATCATTGATTGTGCAATTGTGCTTATGAAATTCTACCAGATATCTATTATCACAAAGTTGACTAATACTAATTAGATTATATCACAAATTTTCAAACATCACACCATTAATAACAAAATTTTCGTGGATAATCTTACTCTTACTCATGGTTTTACCCTTATAATTTTCACCAAAAGTTATTCTTGGTCCACCGTTACTGATGACGTCTGAAAGTAGTTCGGCTTGACCTGTCATATGACTAGAGCATCCATTGTCTAGATGCCATGTTGAGATTGAGGTATCAGTAGAGCTCTTATTTCCGTGCAAAAACATATTATATTAATTGGTACTCAATCTATTTGGGTCCAAATTGGATTAGTCTCTTTGGAACCTATATTTGTACTACCATGATGGGTTTTGTATTTCGGGTAACCACTAGGGTTTGTGCAACAGGAGATCTAAGATTATTTCTAACATAATATACCTTATCATGTTGTTCACACATCACTAATATGCCTTCAACAACACATCAAAGACAACGATTTTTCATTAGAACCGTTGTGTTTTTTCTTTTAACAACGGTTTCAACAAAAACCGTTGTCGTAGCCTAAAAAACCTCACTCATAGACAACAGTTTTTTTATAAACCGTTGTCTATTAGCGTGTTTTATTAAACAAACGACAACGGTTTTAGAAAACCGTTGTCGATTAGCGTGTTTTTTGGACAAACAACAACCGTTATCTTAAACTGTTACGAAATTTAGCGACGATTTTGGATAAACCGTCTCTATATTTAGCGAAGGTTTTATTAAAACCATCATTATTTTAAAAATAGCAACGGTTTTTGATAAAACCGTCACTAATAACGACGGCTTAATAACAACCGTCGATATATATTTAGCGATGGTTGTATTAAAACCGTCGTAATTTTTAAAATAGCGACGGTTTCAATAAAAACCGTCACTAATAACGACAGTTTTTGCTTAACCGTCGCTAATAGCGACTGTTTATTAAACAACCGACGCTAATAGCGACGGTTTAATTAACAACCGTCACTAATAAAGACAGTTTAACCAAAAACCGTCACAAATTATCTATAAATATCTGCGTTTTCGGTCTATTTCCTTCCACACAATAAATTTTTCTCTCTTAGACAATTTAGGGTAAGTTTTTTGGTTTCAAATCTTGGTGTTTTTTCGTTTCAATTCTTGGTAAATTTCTAAGTTTTAGTTAAGATCATGAATATTATTAGCTTAGTCATATTGTAAGTTTTTTGGTAGATTTATTAAATTATAAAAGTAATTTTTTTTTATTTACGTAAAATATTAGTGACAGATTACGATAAACTGTACCTAATTAGCGACGGTTTTACAGTTTTTCTCTAAAACATTGCTAACTAGCGATGATTTAGTAAAAAACTGTCGCTAACTAGCGACGGCTTTGTCAAAAAGTGTCGCTAAATTTAGCGTCGGTATATTTAAATCGTCGCTAATGAGTGACAGAAACCATATCATAATTAGCGACGGTAAGAACTGTGGCTAATTAGCGACGATTTTTGAAAAACCGTCGCAATATGATAGCTACGACAACGGTTTTAAACCATTGTCGTTAAACACACTTTCAACAACATCCTCAGTTACAACAGTTTTAAATGGCCTATTCCGAAATTCCTACCTTTGTTCTTCTGATTTATGGTCTTTTCAACTTGAACTTCAGGTTCCTTATGTTCATATATCGTAATGGATCTCACAAAATGAGTGTATTTATCTTTGCACATATTCAGATACAATTTAGTACTCTTTTCACAAGAAGTGTTTTCATTGTTACTGAAGTTGAGTCCAATCCTAACTCCGGATTGCTTATGTAACTCTTGTATCTCCTCTAATGAAACTGAAGACTTATTCTATGCATTTACCAATAGAGACAACCTCATATTCTCATTCATTAGCGACTGGCAGTCTGCAACCACTCTTTCATTAGCATTGCTATCACTGGATTGGATTTCTGAGTTAGAAGACTCAGAACTAGAATATGTCCACTTGCTCTTGCTCTTTTTAGCAATCATGTCCTTTCAATCCTTGAGTGACTTCTTGTTATTCCGCTTGTGCTCCTTCTTCTTATGATAATCTTTCATGGGCTTGTGCACTGGCAATGATATTCTCGGTTTTTCAGGCAATTGAAACATGCCACGTGTAATGCCCTAGATTCGATGACCGTCCCCACTATACCAAGACGAGTCTTTCCAGCATGTTTATGTCATCACACACGCACTTTAGGAAATTTATCAGGGAGTCACCCATCCAAAAATTGCTCGAGTCAAGCATTCTTAACTTTAGAGTTCTTATGTCATGTGCTCCCGAAAAAAAAATGGACCTTTGATGATATATGAGTAGTACCTATCAAATCTTTTAAACCCTTCTCAACTGTACAATCTCATACATAAACAGTCTTGGAATCTCGTTCATTCTTGGGCAGGATATCACAATCACCCCTCCTTCATAACGTGACGATATCTCAGTGCCGAAAATATAGAGGTGGCTCCTACGGGTTCAAAAAGTGACTCTCATATGTGTAGAACTTTGCCTCATGGGTTCAAGAGGGAAATCTAGAGGTGGCTCCTACGGGTTCAAGATGTGATTCACATACGTGTAAAACTTTACTCTATAAGTTCAAGAGGTGGTTCCATGCCACGTAGCACTTTCCCCCGCATAACATTTATTTTCCCGTATTCCTGCCGGTGAGTGTCTCTGATACCACTCTATCATGTACAGTCTCATACATGCACAATTGTAGAGTCTTTTTCATTCTTGGACAGGGTATCACAATCACCACTCTTTCAAAATGTGACATCTTCGTTGCGGCTATCTCATCGATCCACATGCATCGAGAATATAGAGGTGGCTCATAAAGGTTCAAGAGGTGGCTCTCGTGCGTGTAGCAGTCAATGACATCGCGTCATTATTGAATTGTTCTATAGATCTCTCTTGAATTGGTTCAGCAACAACGGCAGTAAGAGCTTTGGTTTGACGATTAGAGGTGGATTTCTCTCCAATTCTGGTCTCAAGCTCAAACATGTATGCTTTCAGATCGTCAAACAAGTCATCTAACTCTAACTTGTTCAAATATTTGGATTCTCATGAATTGTTTTAATATCTCATTTCCTCGAAAGGGCTCTTATCACTTTTAGTACAACTTTTCTGTTGGTATACTCTTTTCCAAGAGTTGCCAACTAAAAAATGATGTCGTTAAATCTTTCATCAACGTCATTCAACGATTTACCAGACTTTATCTTGAGATTCTCAAATATTTTGCATTGCAACAATAAGATTATTTTATTTTGTCTGATCGTGGCCTTCACAGAGCTGAATTAGTTTTTACCAAATTTCTTTTATAATGACCCAAATCTTCATTTTGCTGAAATTGTTCTTGTCTAGGATTTGAACAAGATGTCTTTTACTACATTATCAAAGTTTGATTTCTTATTGTTTTCATAAGTCCATTTGATCTACACTTTTCAATCATCTGTGGTGCTCCCTCTGTAATGGCAACTATCATGTTGGCTTTCATAATCTTGATAGGTCTACCAGTGATGGCATACCACATATCATCTTCTTGTGCATCTGAATGAGCAAGCATCCTGATCTTCCAATCATCGAATTCCTCTTTTGATAACATAGGAATCTTGATGAATGACGCCATTGATATAGATAGGTTCAGAGGTCTAGAAAATCCTCTTTGATACCATTTGTTATGATCGGTTGAAGTATTTAGATGGGGATGAATAAAAACCTCATAATTTTTTCTTCTTAAAACTAAATAGTTGTGATCTCAGTTGGTGTTAGCAGCTAAATCGTATCTCAACCTTCAAAGTTTAGGAGGCAACTTAAATAGCAGTGCAGAAGGAGTCCAGTAGAATTTCGTGAACCAAAGTAACAATTAGTAGACTTAGATTAGTAAAGCGATAAATTAAAGTGTAACAAAAAGTGAATCACAAAAGAGTTGTTTCTAAAAGTTCCAAGGTTGAACCTTTCTATATCTCCCATTCTTTTGTTTGCTAAATGTTTCCCCTAAAAAAATTTGGTTTTACTACTTTGTAAACACCCACTTTAGTAAATTTATACACTACCTACTGAAACTCTTAGCAACAACTTCTAAAAGAACTTTACAAGATTTATGAGCAGAAAGACACTTTTTGTCAGTTAAAAAACTAGCACCAATATAATATGTAAACTCGGAACAATTTTGAGTGCAAGTTCAACACAAATTATATTAGAAAATATCTGATATATCTTTATCGTGTGTTCGAATATTTTCAGCAAAGCTTTGAATATCTTAAGGAATATTAGATTGTAAATTTATCGACAGTCAAGAGTACTTGCTGAATCTTGAAATGACATTTTACAAATGATTTCTAGCGTTCAGATTTGAACGACTATAATGGTTCTTATGGTTCCTCGTGGGTATATGGTTCTTACTCTTTCATGTGAGGAGGATTATTTGAAGTTTTGGGATAGGTCTGAGATTTCCATTAGGACTGTTGTGATACGGTTTTCTAATGGACTCCAGAGTTCAAATATGAGAAGGATTCTTCTATTGCTCCGGTTTGGGTTTGAATTCTTGATTTGCCCCTGCATTTTTATGATAAAAAAAGCTTGTACCCGATTGCGAAGATTTTAGGTAATCCAGTTAAGGTTGATGAGATTACCGCTGATGGTTCCTGGGTTCCTTTGCTAGGGTCTGTATTGAGATGGATGTACTTCAGCCTCGTCACAAGAAGATTTGGGTAGGCTGGGATGATCATAGTCAGATGGTTGAGGTTATTTATGAGAAAGTTCCTCTTTTATGCTCTCACTGTAAGATGCTGGGACATTCTCTTGATTTTTGTTCCCGTCATGGCAAGTCTTATCGTCCGCGCAGGGCACGTCCTCATGGTAAGGGTGTTGCATCGGATTCCCTGCTTCCGGTTCCTACCGCGCCGTCACAGGGTATTACTTCTGATCTGCCCCCGTCCAGTGACACTGATTTTCCAGAGCAAGTTTCAAAGCGTCCCCGGCATCTACCTGTTTTGAGGAAATATCTGACTCGACCTATTTCTACGAATAATTATTACGAGATACTATCATATTTACCTACTAAGTCAGGTCCTGGTGAGCCTTCCCATACTGTGAAACCCCGTACTCAAAGGTTCAAGACTCTTCTCGATAAGCTCACGGCGGAGGTAAATGCTGCAGCAGGTTATCCGTTAAAGGCAGCTTCGCCTCCGGTTCTCTCGTCTCAGGTCATGGATATGGTGGATGTGGTGTCTTCATCTATTGTAGTTGTTCCTGCACATGTGGTTGCTCCGGTTCCGGTGGTTGAGCTTGCTCCTGCTGTTCAGGATCCTGTGGGTGATCCCCCTGTTTCTATTATGTTGCCTTCGTTTGAGGTGGGTTCAGAGAGTGTAGGTTCTGAGGAAGATGTGGTGCCTTCTTCTACCACCGCCTGTTTATCTTTACCGCTCCCGTGCCGTACGCGTTCTCAGCAGCGACGATATTATAGACAGAAGGTGCTTCAGACGAGTTTGCCCCATGCGCGACCTCCTGATTCCCGCTGATTTAGTTTCCCGCCTCTTTTAGGCGTTGTGTGATGGACGTTCACTGCAGAGTTCTCCTTGCGCATCGTTGGATTATTTTGGTTTTGCTGATGTATTCTAGGGAACCCGCTGGTTTGTTGTCTTTTTGTTCTGTTGTATTTCGGGTTGCTCTGTTGTAGGATGTCAGTAGTTTATTTTGTTGTGATGTTTGTCTAGCCTTCGTGGAGGTCTTGGCCTAGTCCCCCTCCCGCTAGGTTTTATTTGTGCTACTCTTTTGTTGTATATATACTGGTAGGGATCCGCCTAACCCCCCGCTTCCGGCGGTGTTTAATTTAAAAAAACAAAAAAAAACAAAATTAATACTGGATGTTATGTGTCATTCGTCTTATTCCAAAAATAGTATGCAACAATAAATGTTCGTAACACTGACATTCAACGGTCGAAATTTTTTTTTGTTGCACCCTAAATATTCTCTGAACAAATGGATTTGTTGATAAAATGTCTTCACATATAAGAAAACAAATCTAATACTATTTTTTAGCAGATTATGTAATTCAATATACTACGGAAGACTGTTTTTCTCATTTCGGTATATACCTAAATCAGTTATTCTAAAAATACACAAGAGATCTATTGAACACGGTCTACTGAAATAACGCATTTGCTGAATTTTAGTACTTCTTAATTTTAGTTGACTTAAGGCACATCATCAAAAGTTATAAATATCCGACAATAATTATATTTTTAATTAATATAGCATAAAATTTGTTTTTGTAAATTAACATATGGACACTATGTCAGGAACTTTTGTGGAAAGAGCTTACATATGCTGAAGTAATTAGAATTTGAAATAAAATTAATTAACTCAACAAAATATAATGATAATAGTATTGTAAATTTTGACAATTCGTGTTAATTAGCATATGTAAATAATTTGGAACATATTTTTTAAATTTTAAAAAAAGATTTGGACTACTAAAATTTTTTCCATATCTTTTATCATATTGTTTTCTTTTGTTATTTGTCATATTCTCTCAATAATACATATATTTTATTATAATATTCAATTATTACAATCTTTTTTGACAATCAATGATATGCAATTTTTTATTTATCATGTAAATTGACAACAATTTCTACTGAGGCAAAAACTTGTGTGCGACGGTTTCATGGATCGTATTTTGTGAGACAAAAATCTTATTTAGGCCATTCATGAAAAAATATTACTTTTTATGCTAAGAGTATTACTTTTTATTGTGAATATCGGTAGGGTTAACTCGTCTCACAGATAAAAATTTATGAGACAGTCTCACAAGAGACCTACTCTTCTACTGGATGCTTTTACTTTCCTAGTCACCTTTATTTTAGTAGACACTTATACTTGATAACATATAAACTACACATTATTATTAGGGGTGAGCAAAATTTTGGTTAAACCGAATTAACCGACCGAACCGACTCAATTTGAAAATTCGGTTCGGTTATTCGGAAATTCGGTTTTCAAATTAAAAAAATTATGTTAATTCGATTCGGTTACGGTTTTCAAAATTTTTAAATCGGCTAACCGAATTAACCGATATAATAAATACTATTATTTAATAAGTTTTTATTATTTATCAATTTTAATATTTTTTTATTTTTAATTTTAAAATAATCCCTAATTCTAAAGAAAATTTTTTTATGTATGTGAATTTATGTTTTTATGCATTTGTGTAGACTGTAGTGTTCAAAAAAATTATATATATAATTAAAGTTAAATCACAAAAATTTTTTAAAAACTAATAGGTTAATTCGGTCACCAACCGAATTAACCGATTTTAATTTGGTTCGGTTTTATCAGTTATGAAAATTAATTCGGTCGGTTCGGTTATTGCTAAATATTTCAGTTCGATCCGGTTATGACTAATTCGGTTCGGTCAGTAACAGAACCGACTGATTGCACACCTCTAATTATTATAACAATCTATTATCACATAAAAAGTAATGATGGATTGATTTAAAAAATATTGATTAAATGTTATCATTTATTTGCAATTTATAATAATAATATTTTTGACAATAAATCATCTTTTTACGGACTCTTATGACACTTATTTTAATATTTCATATTAACTCATAAGTATAATTAGCACAATCAAATTACTAATATCATATTGGTATTACCTCCAGAAAAATAATATATTTAATTTTTTTTAATTGTTTAAATATCTTAACGGGAACATTTGTGTACCCTTATCTTGAGAAAAATTCATTGCATTTAAAAAGTTTGAACGGTAAANAAAAATATTTTTATTTATTGTTTTTCTTGTGTATATATTTTGTTATATGTGAACATTTATTTTACTTCATTGTCTTAAATGTCATATATCTTTACTATATAATTTGTGTACATTGAAGATGAATAAGTTTATTTTGTAGTTTTTTATTACCTGGACTTAGGTTGATATATTAATATTTGATATACATAGATATAATAATTTTTAAATTCAATTTATTCACAATGATTTTTCATAACAAAAGCCAACTCAAAATAATAAAATTTAAGATTCATAATTATTTTAAATATGATATAAAAACAATATGTTGAGATTTTTTTTTGACATTTTAGTTGCAAAATACAGTGATAAATGCATGTAGGTGCACTATTTCATTGTGGCAATTATAACTTTATTTAAATATCTTATTTCTCACTCAAGGATCAAAATTTGTTTATTTCTTATTTTGATTATCGACAAATCCAATATTTCATTTAAATGTTTTTGTTAATAATATTTACATGAGTTTTATTGTATATTTATCTAATTTGAAAGGGATAAATTATAATTCAATATATAATAATATTTGAAAACTGTAGAATGCTTCTAAATTTAAAAATCGAGTAACATGTAAGGGATCAATTCAAAACTAAAAGTTGATGCAACATGTTTCTTCTAGCTTTATAGTCGAATAATATAGGATTGAGCGTTTGTCGCTTTACAAAAAGTTATAACTGATGGTAACTATGCAAGTCAAATCTTTAAATCATACAACAGCTCATGCGCCTACCTATCATAGACAACTATTGTACCAAACAATCTATCTCCTAATAATTGCACCAATTGAAAGTTGAATTAATACATTCATATTCATCATTAAATTTTACTATTTAATTTTAATAGATTTAACATGTTTATCCACTAAAAATATGGAAAGAATTGTTTATACAATTTAATAAAAAAGACAAAGTACATCATTTTCTGATTCCGATAACGATCACAATATTATTACGTTACAATGATAAATAAATTATTATTTTTAGTTTATCATCATAGTCTTTACCTCAATAAAAACATTTTCGAATGCATGAAGTTAAATTTAATATTGACATTAGAAAATTATAGTATTAATTCTAACATTTTTTTTTTATTCTTCTCAATACATTACTTTTTCTATCTTCAAATATATTAATCTATTTATTATTGTATACAAAGTATAATAATTATTTGGTTAATTGATCACATTTAAGATTAGATATTTAGAAAAAAATTTAATATATCTTTAAAGACAAATAGATGATGAAATTAGATTTGAAATCAAGAGAAAAATTAAGAAAATGTAGAACACTACATTGCATAAATTTTCGCTTTGTACAGTGACAAAACATAAGGTGAGACCAAGTGAGATACTTATATATATGAGTCTCATTCAACTTAGCACATTATAATATATTTTTATTAACCCACGTTGTCCTTCGTTTTTACTTCACTAACGTTATAGTGTGACTCATTCAAGCATTAAATATTTATTTTTTTAGTACATAGTGGCCTCCACTCTCACCGACTTCAATCAGTAGAAGTCGTTATTAGTAGTATATATGTAATAGACAATTATTTAGTTTTTATTTTCTCTCTTTTGATTAATTGTGTACTTTTTTATGTTCTACCTAATTCATTTTTAGAATTTTTATTGAAATTTATAATCATGATTAGAAGTGTTGCATGCATACAATATAAAATTAATATATTTTAAAATGTTAATATTGAAGTGTCGAATAAATGTATTAAATCATTATTTAAAAAATTTTAGAAAAACAATATACATCATAATTCAGATTTAAATATTAATATACAAAAAATAATTGAGATGAATATCTTATAAAATAAATTGTGTTAGCCCAAAAAGATTAAATATGATTATGGTAAATGAATTTTTTTTAATTAATTAGAAAATTTTCAGCAAATGCGATGAATTAATTAGAATGTTTTCAATATAGTATGTCGATAAATGTTTTTCCATATGAGTTAGTGATTGAGTCCTTATGAACATTTAAAAAAA
>NC_133316.1:4223666-4324995 GCF_012295235.1 Primulina huaijiensis
CCAACCCAAATTGACAGCTCAAATCACAACGATCTTTTACCGTGTTTTATTTAAATAATTTATAAATATAAACCGCAAAAAAATTTTTGTTGCAAAAAACTTTAATTTAAACACATAAATTCTAGCAAACTGTCACATGAGGACATGAAAAAAAATTAATAAGACATCAAAGAAAATTCACAATTCTAGCAAACTGTCACATGAGCACATGAAAAAAAATTAATAAGACACCAAAGAAAATTCACAATTCTATAATGAGTTATTTCTAAATTTTAATTAATTTAATTTACATAATGAAAAGATAAATAAAAAATATAAATCATTGGATTAAAAATAACATATTATAATGTGGGTAGGCATAAAAAAATCAAATACTAATTTACATAATGAAAAGATATCATTGGATAAAAATAACATATTATAATGATGATAGACATAAAAAATTAAATATTAATAAACACACATATTTAAAATATGAATAAAGAGAATGAAAAGACACATTTAAAGTAAACAATTAATGTAAAGCAAGCAATTAATAAGAAGAAAAATGAAAATTCACATATAAAGTCACATATTTATATATATAATAGATATATATGGTGTCGATGTGATGTCGACTTGTGCAATGCCGATCCTAGTGAAAAACGATTATGATCATGAAAAATCGAAAGTTGACATCATAGATCATTGAAATTGTAAATAAACGAACATAAAAGACCAAAATAATGATTTTCTCGAAATAAAATGCGATCAGTCATTCACATAAAAAGATCGTGTGTGACGTGATGAATTGCTTGGTTAAAAGTTAAAAGAAATCCGTTACTGCTTCAAACTGGAAAAATGCAATCAGTCATTAGTTGAGCGTGAGGAAAAATGTATTAGTATGATCAAGTCGGCTCAACAACACGGTTATTTGGTTCAGAATTGATGGGAGTAGGAGGAGATGACTATGATTTTAAAAAAAAAAAAATTTGGTTGCATACCCAACCCATTGAGGCCGGGGATCCTACAAATATCATTCATTAAATTCATTTATTCTTTGAAAATAAAGTTCAAGACAAGGCCAAAATAACACGAGAGAAGCTCTAGTTCAATTGAAATAGTTGTATAACTAATTGGGCGTATGGACGTGTCCTAGATGTTTATTCTTGCTAAGACCTACTTCAATTCCCCATTTATAGTATATAGAGATAATATTTATCTCTATTTTTATATTTTAAATCGTTTTTTTTTTCTTTGCTTCACTAACTTTCAATTTTTTTCGATACATTATCTTTTCTTATTCAGCTATTTTGAACCATTCTCTCTCCGAAGTTTCCAATTCCAGTCGAAAAAAACTGATGAGGCGGTGACTGAAGCTGATGTGACTACACAATTGGGCATTTCTTCTTCTTTTTCCCCCCTTCATTTAGGACGCCACTTAATAGAGAAAATATTTTTTTGGCCTAGTAAAGTCACTTTTTTTTGGGTTCACCGACTTTTTAGTTTTTGGTCTTGGTACATAACTTTTGAATTTAAGCTATTTTGGTCCATCTACAACTGAAATGCTCAATTTTCTCAAAAAAACGTTGTTTAGACAATTGTTAAAGCACATTTCAGATATGAAGTATTAGAGAATATATATAAAGTAAAATTGTAGAAATTAGAGTTTTAATCTTATAAGTTGCAGAGTTCCCATTTTATAATTTACGACGAATATTAAGTTTTTTTATGAATAAACACGGTAACTACGTACACCAAGAATCTTGAATGAGACGAATCAGTTGTGAAAATTTGAAGTGTCGAAGTTGGATGTTTGGGTATCTATTGTCTAATTTCATCCAAAATATCGGATTAATTAAGGATACTACCATAACATCACCTGCACAATAAGGCCAACTTCGATCGTTAAAAACGAACCATGCATGATTTTGGTTTTACTGTACACCATAAACTTTACATGATTGAAGCCTCACACCACACGATATTACTATTTGACAGTTACGACTCCCAAATAATTATACAACACACATTCTGAAATGGCGATCGACTTTGAACAAAATTACAACTGTTTTTAACCGCCTTCGATTCCATGCATTGGGTCAAAGCATATCAAAAGTAGCAACGAGATATTAGAAGGCAAGAGTCTTTACAATCGAACAGCTTGCGATGAATATGTATATACTGTATGGCGATGCTATTTTGCTCACATCGACTGCAAGATGAAGACATCAGTAACCTATGACTGTTTGTACGTGAGCTGTAAATATATCAAGCATGGAAAATGAAGTAAACACGTTAACATTTCTGGTCATATGTTGTGAAATATTAGTTTAGGTATTGAAGTTTGAGAAGACCATCTGGATTTGTGGTAGTAGTGATCTTTAAATCCCTAGCAGCTGCCACCTATGAGACAACACAAAACATTAGCACCAACGATATTAACGTAAGACGAAGAAGAACCAGCTTGTTTGGAGAGATTTTTTGATATTTTGCTAAAGAAAAAAATGGTATTGTGGGTTGAGACTTGATGAATGAATGAAGGGTTTTGTTTTTCCTCTTTTATAGGCGGAATGAACAAGAAAAGAAAGCTTGGATTCTTCAAGATCCCGTTCCAAAAGGATTAGAATTCTCTTTTGACAAAAACCTCGAGATTTGCCCTATCATGTTTGAATCGTGCCTCGTTTTCTTTTCCTCGCGACCTTCGCATGGCACAAGATTCTGAGCTGCACACGGCTTCTCCGTCTGCTTCGTGTTTCTTACCTGAATTTGCTTTGAAATTCGGGAAACGCACGTACGTCTCTAACACAAACCAACAAGGGCCGCCCGTGTAACTTTTTCCTAATTCATAGGCTAAAAATTATGCAAGGCGAGTCGTTCCAGCCGTACTTCATCAGTTTATTAACTTCATATCTTGTAAGATGCACGGTTATGGGTCAACGACAACGGTTCTATGAACTGTTGTCGATTAGCGTGTTTTTTTGGACAAACAACAACGGTTTTGGAAAACGTTGCAATATTTAGCGACGGTTAATTCAAAAACCGTCGCTACGTTTATATTTGCGACAGTTTTAAAATAACCGTCACTGATTTTAGCGTGTTTTTTGGACAAACAACAGTTTTGGAAAACGTTGCAATATATAGCGACGGTTATTTCAACACCCGTCGCTAATTTAGCGACAGGTTTGTCAAACCGTCGCTACTTTTAAATTAGCGACGGTTTTGAATTAACCGTCGCTATATTTAGCGACATTGTTTTGAAACCGTCGCTAATTTTAGCGACAGTTTAAATCCAAACCGTTGCCAAATAAAAATATGCGACGGTTTATCATTTATCGTCACTAATAGCGACGGTTTAACCAAAACCCGTCGCAGACTGTCTATAAACGTTCCATTTTCCTTCACAACACTTAAAATTTTTCTCTTTTACACCATTTTATCACTTCACACAACACTTAAATTTTTTTCACCACTTCATAACACTTAAAATTTTTCTCTCTTACACCATTTCATCACTTCACACAACACTTAAAATTTTTTTATCTTACACAATTTTATCACTTTCACACAACACGTAAAATTTTTCTAACCACTTTGTAACACTTAAAATTTTTCTCTTTTACACGATTTTACTACTTCACAACACTTAAAAGTTTTTTCTTTTACACGATTTTAGTTTGGATTACTAGTTTTTTTTAGATTTATTAAATTATTAAAAGTATTTTTTTTATTTTTCGAAACAAATTAGCGACGGAACTCTTGAAAGATGACCGTCGCTAAAATTAGCGACGATCATGATTGCTACCGTCGCTAATTTTAAATTAGCGACGGTTTATATAACCGTCACTGCATAAACCGTCGCTAATTTAAAATTAGCGACGGCTAGAAATAACAACCGTCGCTATTTTTACTTGCGACGGTTTTAAAAACCGTCGCAAATTTGATCTACCACAACGGATAAAAACCGTTGTCGTTGAACGGACTTTCAACAACACCCTCAGTTACAACAGTTTTTAAATGGCTACGACAACGGATAAACGTTTGCCCTTTTTGTAGTAGTGATATATTACTTTGCTCGGCCGGTTTATCGATTTCACATGCGTGCAATCAAAAGTCATGATTATGAACTATAAAATGAATTTAAACAACTTATAAAATTCACCTAATAGTCATCAAATGAATATAATAAAATATAATCAATTTTTCATCTGCCATGTCTCACTTAGACATAGCATCCATCACATTTTAGACATGAGGTATTAGGTAAAGTATATTACAAAAATTATGTAAAATTTTTATTTGAAAAATTGGTGTTCATTATACTTGATACTCGTATATTTATATTATATAACATTCCACTTCATAAGGTTATTTTATTAATCGAAAGATTGCATTGGGTGAAGGAATTAATGAATGTTTGAAGATCTCATTTTTAGGCTTCACATTGAGAAATATAAGAACGGTACTTCTCAGTATATACACACACACACACACGGGGAAACCTACTGATTGGAATTTAGTCTTTAACTCATTTAACGTGAAAGCCAAATTTCAATGATAAGAAGTGTTTGTCACCTCTAAAAGAAGTAATTTTCAATAATCATTTGAAAAATCAGTTTGATGTGTTTTTAATTAAAGATTTTGTGTTAATTTCTGCTTAATATAATCATAAAAATCAGTTTGGTGTGTTTTTTGTAATTTAAGATTTTGTGTTAATTTCTGCATAATATAATCAGAATATCAAAACTAGTCTCATGGTGATTCTGATTATTCAAATTTGATTGGTATTTTGGTAAAAAAAAATTCATCATCTAATTTGTTTAATTTTGAGTTTTGTCATCTGAATTTTTAAAGTTTGATTTTGACATTAACTTTTAATTTTCGGATATTTTGGTTGATTGTTGACTATGAATTTTATCAATATTTTTGGGTGTCATCTCGATTTAATAAGAATGAAAGTCAAAAAAATAAAATAATCAAAGATGCACCAAAACCAAACTTGGGAAAATAAGATCGAAAGAGAAAAAAATCAAAGTTAGAACAAGAAGTTCGAAAACGTAGGATCAAACGACATGGAAAAGTTTTTGGACCAAAATTCTGTGCCTGAAAATTTGAGGTCAACTTGGAACTTGGAAGACAGAAATTGGAGTGGAAAGAAATGGAACACGTCAGCGCAGTGAATAGCCTGTAAGCTGTGTGCGCACGCACTATCCTGTTTGGATTCTCCCTTTCGAAGTCTCCGCAAGCATACATTTTCTCCAAAACAATCGATTAATCCTTACCTCAAAAACGAATTGAAGCTCTGCCCATAAAATTAACTAACGCCCACAAGTTGCGAAATTCTTCTATTGATCAGCGAAAAGTGGTCTCGAAGTGCTTAGAGGGACGAGTAATTTTGGTGGTCTGGCCTGAATTCTCTTCACTGACATGATTTTGTGCTGTCTCCATCGATCGGTTCAGGTGGCTGCATGACTTGTCATCAACAAGTCGAAGAATTATCGTTAGCATTAGCAGTTAGGAGTTGTAGTACCATCGGAGAAAGAGTGCCATGGGTGTGTTTATCAATGCTCATGGCCAGCCTTCCGCCGCTATCTCCGGTCTTCGCCAAGTCCGAGCTGAGTCTACGTCGTGGTATCATCATAGAGTACGCCCTGGTGGGTTATCTTATTCTCGACGATGGTTGAATCAGCATTACCCGCCTTCCAGGTACCACCCATTTTCTTGTGTTTTTAAACTCCTCCTTTTTTGAAATAATTAAAATAAAATTGCAATTTGGCTACTTTTTGTGGGAAATTTGAGAAAATATCAGATTGTTGTTGATTGCATATATGGCCAAAAGTGGAAGGATTTATGTTTGGAAGTGAAAAATTTATTCTTTAAGTTGGCATGGATGGAGGTTCAGTTACAAGTTGAGGGCAAAAGAATGCGTAAAAACTTTCATTGAGCTAATTGGATGTATATGGAGCAAGTCTATAATGTAAAACATTATTTCCAAAGTTGATGTTGAATTGCCTCATGAACGTTTGGCTCTGGATAAATTTTGAACTAGTTATTGATAATGAGTGACGTCGAGGGCTGGGGGGAGCGCGTATGTTAACTGCTGCTTTTGGTGTCAAGTATAATTTTAGGATTGAGCAGTGGATAAATCACTGTGGTTGTTCTTTTCCTTGGCATTTTCAGTTGTTTCCTTCAATGGCTTATATGAGATTCTATATTTGAATTTTGAACTGGACGAGAATTTTCTGCTACCAATTATGGCAGTCGATTGCCCTTGTGCAGTTATATTCTGTTGGTTGTGTCTTCTGTATGGTTGCCATTCGAGACTATATATAACTATTGTTTAGTATATGATTCATTTGCAGGCTTAACACTTTTAGCGTAAGGTGTTCGTTGGTTAATACTGATGTCTGCCATTCTGTTGAGACCGATGAAGTTCATGAGGATACTATGTCTCTTGAGCCAAACTGTTTAATTCCAGTTGTTCATCTTGAGTCTGATACTCTGAAGACTGAAGGGCTTAACTTACTGGTCGGTGATTCTTATGTGGGTACTATTTTGACGACATTGCCTGTAAGACTTGTTTGGTCTCACTTTTCCCATTTTTCAGTATCCTTTCATCTTTGAAATTATGCAAGTCTAAATATCTTTATTTATTGGTTGTTCTTTCTTTCCTTGGGATCATGTAGGTCTTGTCAGAGGAGGAGCAGAATGCAATTGCTGCCACTCCTGCTCATCCAGCCGGGCTCTATGGTCTGTGTGCTCCTATACTGCGATAGCATTCTCGTTGATTTGATGGAGAATTTTCTGAGCGAATTTTCATCTAGAGAATAAAACTTTGAAAAATTATCACTTTCCGCAAACGTAAACAAACCATTCTTTCATTAAAATACATTCAATCTCATTTCATATTCCTATATAATAATTATTTAGATCAAATTTGCACCACTCTATAAAACTACAGTTCAGATATAGAGGCACTTGCATATTCTTCAGTGATACCTGATATTTCCATAGAATTAGAGGATTTCCTTGATCCTCAGAATTCAGTTGATAAACCTCCATTTCTTCTTTTTTTTCAGTATTAATGCTTCATTTCAAAGGAACTATCACTGTGACAGATATTATCATTGGTTTTACTAAAAAGTTCTCTTAAAGTAAACAGATTGATTTCATGCGTGTAGATATACTTTATGATTTTGAATTTTTGTTTTCCTAATTTTTTCCTTCAAATGGAAGTGGTTACATAAATGATGTATCTGCAGTTTTGCGTGGTTACTCAGTATTTAACAAAATGTCTTTTGTACTTTAGCTTTATACGCTTGCTGCTTGGCTGGGAATTCAGTTGAACAGCTCTGGAATTTTGCTTGGCCTGCTGCCATTGCATCGATTCATCCTAGTCTTCGTCCTGTGGCCATCATGGGCTTTTTTGCAAAGGTGTCAAATCCACATAAATAACTCTTTAAAACATGACCTGGGATTAGCTTCTCAACCATCTGCATGTTGCAACAGTTTGCAGTTATTGTTGGAGGTCCTTTAGTTGGGAAACTTATGGACTGCTGTCCAAGACTGCCTGCATATAATTGTTTGACTATCGTCCAGGTTCTTATTCTTCACTTGAATCCAAAATTATTGGAACTGAAATCTTTGATTCCACTTTCTTACAGTCATGTTTTTGTTTCAGGCAGCTGCTCAATTGTTATCTGTTGGAATAATAATCCATGCCCATACTGTCCACTCTACTGTGTCTTCTATACTCGTCAAACCTTGGTTTTTTGTGCTTGTAATAGCTCTGGCTGTTGAAAGGCTCTGTGGACTGGCTCTGGGGGTCGCAATGGAGCGTGATTGGGTTGTTTTGGTAGGCCCTTTTTGGTTTCTTTGTTTCTTTTTCTGCAGCATCTCTGGGTCTCTTTAATATTGTGTTATGCTTTCATTCTTTTTAAATTGTCTGGGATACATTTATTTCAGTTGGCAGGGACAAACAGACCTATTGCTCTTGCTCAAGCAAATGCAATTCTCAGCCGCATCGATCTCGTCTGTGAGGTGATTGTCATTTGTGTTCTTTTAATTTTTGGCATTTTATGATATTTATAAGCATGTCTAAACGGATTGGAATTTCGTAGTTAGCTAAAATAATAATGATTCTTATTCAGTATTAAATACTGGTGCTAATAATTTTGTGGTCTTGTATAACTGCAGGTTACAGGTGCTTCATTATTTAGCATTTTCTTATCTAATTATGAACCGGTGACATGCTTAATGCTGGCAGCTAGTTTGATGACATGGTCATTGCCTGTTGTGGTAGCGTCATCGAACTTAGTTATTGCAATGTTGTTGAAACTAGTTGATCTTCTGAGTTTTTTTCCCTTTTGCATTATCTAGGTTACTCTCGGATGGATAACTAATAAACTTTCTGCTGGAGTCCTGGACCGTGCCAAATGTCCACAAAGTGGTTGCAGTTTTTCTTCTCCATTATCTATCATAGATCCCAAAAATATATGTAAGTTTCAGCAATTTATGTTCTAGATTTTGGATTTTTTCTTGTCTGCGCTGATTCTGCTTTTGTTTGTACAGTGGCTATAAGTGTTGAATCTATTAGGCATGGGTGGCTTGAATACCTTCAACAACCTGTTCTTCCAGCAAGCCTTGCTTATGTGTTGCTCTACTTCAATGTACTTGCTCCTGGTGGTCTGATGACGGCTTTCTTAACACAACACGGTAGTGTTTAGACTCTTACACTAGCTGAATTAGCTTCCTGAATGGCACTTATAGTTATATGGATTTTAACAAATCCTGTTAATTTTTCCCATGTTGATATTGAATAAAAATCTAGAATTTATAATCGCTGTATAATGGATATTTGCATCTGTGATTCCTTGATCGCGTTAGTTTTGAACTTGGTTCGGATGCATGGGGAAGCGGGTGAAATTCATTTTCTTGGTTGTTGAAACATAGTTTTGTGGAGATGTAAAGAAACATAAAACATATCTGATAGGAGGCATGATGATGCCAGAAAAGAGTGTGACGAGGGATCTCCAGTTAAATTTACAGGGAAGACATTCAAGCATCAAGTTACGAGGACAGTTTTGGTCCACCTAAATTATCTTTTATGTCCAATGTCACTAATAGCCAATGAAGTGATTGGTGGTTGTTAATTAATTGATTATGACACAGCTTTGTTTATTATTCGGGAGAAAGCTACTAGCTTGTTTAAGATGGCAACAGGACGAGAATGGCGACTATATTGCAAGATGGAGATGTTAACCACCCTCATCCTTTTTCTTGTCCACATTAGTCAAAATGACATTGAGATTGATTGGAAGAAGTTGAAAATGGAATTCTATCGACATTTTTTATTTTTGAGGCTCTGATAGTGAGGGAAAGTGTCAGTGTCATAAAGGTTGTATGATGAAGATGTGTAATTGAGATAAGTGTTCTCGTATGTTCGTACCGCAAATGATCTGGAGATGCTTATTATTTTTGTTGATGTTCCAGTGGTGATGAGTGTTTTTGTATTGATATATTTGAGATTTTTTTCAGGTCTAAAACCTTCAATTATCGGGGGATTCAATGTGTTATCTGCTTTTATTGGTGTTGCTGCAACATTTGTATCTGCAAAGATGGTCAAGCGACTTGGCATTCTCGAGGTTTTTTCTTTCTACACATTATTTCTCACTGGAGTTATTTCTTTTATATTGTTTGTGTTAATCTTCGCAATCTCAAAGTACTTCTTGTAGCAGGCTGGAGCAGCTGGCCTGATCTTTCAGGCCTCACTTCTCATGATGGCTGTTGCTGTGTACTGGACCGGTTCTGTTTCTCAGAAAATTCCATTTCTATTCTTCTTGTGTTTAATTGTGAGTTTCTTTTCTATTTAATCTGCAAATGCTGGATATATGTATAAAAATTGTGTTTGATTTTATGGCAAATTTATATGTTTTATTCAATTATAACTGAAGCAAGCACTCGTTAATGAAACATAAAGTAGACCATCCATTTAAACGATAGCACATGTTATTGGACATGCTTAATGGGTTTAATGTGATTGATAAAATTTGAGTAGGTTAAATCATGTTTTGTTCATTTATGTTTAAGAATAAATTGCATCCTTTTATTCTTTTTGGCTGCTGATTATTATGATTCTATAACAGTGAAACCTGCTCGCTGTGAAAACTTAAAAGAGTTTGCAAGTTTTTAGGCCTATCATTAAAGTGCTATTCTTCATTGATGCAAACATGTTGATTTACTGAATTAAATTTTGTCAATATTTCATTACTTTCGTATTCATTTGAAATTATGCATTGTTGTATGACAACTGAGTTTCAGATTCTTTCAAGAGAACTCATATTTCTATTATTTGAGGAGTATTTTCTTGTATTGGCATAAAATAGCCGCATTAAACTTTTCCAAAACCGTTCTGTACAAAATTTGTTCAGATTTTGTATGGGTTTGACGATTTCTATATAATTCTAAAATTAACATAATAAACAATCGAAGCGCAGTCTGTGTTCTCTAGTGGTTTTGTCGAATGTTTGTGACAGACTTGGTAAACTTTTGCTGTATGTTGTTCTCTATTGCTTGTTTTGATGCATATGCTTCGATTTATGTACTGTCTCTAGTTAGAATGCTATGATATTCTTGTTTCTGCTTTATGGTGTGTACTTCTTAGCTTCATCATGGACCTTTCTCAAGCATGTCTTGACCTAATGAGATATTTCCCACAAACAGGTATTGTCAAGATTGGGGCGCATGTCATATGACGTTGTAGGGGCACAGATTTTACAAACTGGGATCCCTGCATCGAAAGCCAATCTTATTGGGACTACAGAAGCTTCGATTGCTAGTTTGGTTGAGTCGGTAATGCTTGGGATTGTGATAATTGTAAATGATGTTTCGCATTTTGGATTTCTGGCTGTGCTGTCACTTTTATCAGTGGTTGGGGCAGCTTCTTTATACTGTCGATGGCTAAAGAATCGAACTGATACACAAAGGAGTCTCTTTTCTTTTGAGTCACAGTTTTCATGATGTAAGTGGTAATTTCATGCTCTTTATCCATTCTCTGAATGATTGCTGTTGTTCGATTTGCTCTCAATCAAATTATATTTTTTTCCAAGTGCTGTGCCTCATGGTTTTTAGGTTAAAAAAAGTAGTTTGGAATTGATCATTATGTTTGATTTTACCAATTTTAGAATCATATATCGGTAGCTTAGAGAATATCGGAAACTACCATGAACATTAGGTTTCACATTCAATTCATGGACTTTGGCAATTAATACAACGCATAAATATTCAAGTTTTGTAACTATATTGTTTTATGTCACCTTGAATAAAACATATTAGGAGTTCAAAGCTCACAAAGATTGATAACTAAATAGATTATAATTATGTGCGATCATAATACATGAGCACAAAACGAATTTAATACTTCTGGTATAAAAAATCAAAAATAAGAAGTATTCCCTCACACATGGAATCACAATACATTTGTATGAAATTCACATCCACAAATCTAAAATAAATAAATCAAATATCATATTAAGAAAGACTGATTTTTTTCCATATTACAGTTTACATGCACAAAACCAAGGGACATAAGTCATAACATCACTTAGATGATTATCTTTTATTCAATATTAAGAATAAAATATAAATACAACATATATTAATTTTTATTCTTAATTAAAGGAAAAAAATCAAAATAATTGTATGGTTACGTTCACATATAGAAATATGTTCACAATATAAACATCAATTATTCTTCTTTTTATTAAAATACATTATAAATTCACAAAGATCTGGAAAATTAAAATATGTATTAAAAATTTCAACTATAATAGTAATTAATTTAGGGAAAAATTATATAAGAATTCTCCAAAATAATTTATTTTCAATTAAAATCCAAATTTTAATATTTAATATGTATTCATTGAAAAATTAGAATATCATAGTATAAAAATCCATGAAAATGAAAAAGAAAACATGTATTCATCCTGTTTATGAATTTTTTAAAAACTTCACTTATGATTTTTTTGTTTAAAATTTGACTCTTTTATTTGAATTTCAGGACATTTTTTAAAAATAATTTCTTATCACTAACTTTTTGATCTTGAACTGTAAGTGCTCGAAGTAATTTTTTTTTTTACAAATGCAACCAACCGACATCATTATTTAAATAGACAACACATAAATAAAAATAATTATTATTATTATTGTGAACAAAATATCAATATATGATAACATATAAATATAAATAGTGACTCACAAATTTTGAGGTTTTCGGTTGCTCCTTTTAAGAAAAAGTATTTTTTTTAATAAAAAATCAGTTCACTTTCGATTGTAGAAAAAATTCGACCAATTCGGTAATTGAAAATTCGGTTCGGAAGGTAAACTGACCAAATGCTCACCCCTTTTGACACTTTCATTTTTCATGATTTGATTTAATATAAAGTGGCAGCAGATTTTTCGTTGACCGTGTTTTTAACAACAGTGCCTATAACATCGGTTTTGCAGCAAAATCCGTTATCTTTTAGCGTTTTTCTTCTAGGATATGTTCTTTTTTTCCTTTATATTTCATGGACACAAAGTTAACCAAAAGAATATTTGCCTCAACCTTTTCATTCTTCTTTGTTCTATTTCCTCAAATAACTTAGGAGCAACTGTCTTGGAAGATAGATCCCTTGAAAGTTTCAGGAATAGAGTATTTCATAATTATAAAACTTATGTGATTAGAACGATCTCATTTATCTGTGGTTTCATTTCATCGACAAAACCTCTTCATTAAGAGGTACAGGGTCGGAAAGATATAGTAGAAACTAGTAATTAAAAGTGTTATTATTTTTAATTTGATCGAATAATATTAAAGAATTAACACGAAATTATTTTTAATTAGAAGAGCTGTTTGATTTAAAAATGAAGTTTTATTTAGATTTTTTTATATGTAAAATATGAAGTGACTTGAGGAGATTTTTAGTAGGATAAGAAGAGTAATTATGGAATTAAATATTTTGATGTCGTTTAAAGTAGTTGCTCAATTAATTTCATAGTTAATGCGTAGAATCGGTATTGACTGAACCAAAGAAAGTTTTACGCCTGATGGATATGAGCAATGATATCTGCCCAATACAATCTAACATTAATCATCAACGTGAAGCTAGAAACTGCTAGAAAACGTGTGTGTGTGTGTGTATATATATATATATATAAACGGCTCAACAAATCTACGATTGCATCAGAGAATTTTCAGATATTTGTCCATTTTCCAGATAAGTGACAAGTGCCGAAATGGATAGAAGGTTTCTGGATTCGACTCCCCACTTTTCAACTTGTTTGATGTTTCTGATGGCAAAAAATCTGAATCCAACGTCGGAGTAGATTGTATGTGATAAGAATAAATTTGTTTAAACAAAATTGTATGAACACTTAGCTCATATATATTACTGACATAATTATTTTTTAAGATTTTATGTCCATTAACTGATATCATATATCCATGCTAGCGCCTATACATCATCTGATGTGAATCTTGGCATCTATACCATTGATCCACTCACATGCATTAAATATATATATATCGTTAAATATTTCTAAATTTCCCCATCGGCACTACCCTCTGTTTTTCAATTAAAAACAGGAAAACTGGAGTCGTGCCTTGCCTAGGTCTATACCCATTAATGAATGTTGATTCAGCATCCTTCGAGTATACTTAAGTTCTATCTATACATATGTACATACATACATATATGCCTCAGTTTAAGGTTTTCACCAGCGTGGCGACGGATGTGTAAGAATCAGACAACGAAAGATTATTAATTTTGATGATTCCAGTATACCTTTTCTCGCCCTATATATATGTTGGATCTCGGTTTTTTCGTGCCCAAAAACGCAGCGGAAGTTTAAAATTTTTATTTTATTTTAACAATCAAAATATATTTGTTTTAGGCACTCGTATGGTTTTACGATCAAAACATTCATAGGGCGTAAAAATCTATACCTTTTGTGAATTAATCACACGGCTCCAACTATTCCAGGTTTAGCGGAGATAGCTCTTGTTGTAATTCTTTACGAACTTTCTTCAACCTCCGAATCAGGTCCACGACTAGAATATTTATTCCTCTTCTTGTTAGAGTAGATGTCATGTAAGCCAACTATTGGCTGGTGAATTTATTGACTCAAGTGTAATAAACAATCTTTATTTTAATATAATTTAACTTTTCATGGTTTCAGTTTACTTTATCTGTATATCCATGCAATCAGCATAGATAAAGTTCTTGATTATACTTTAATGCAAATGAATCGTAATTCGATGTTGAAACTCATTTGTAAACACTATATAATCTAAATTCGTTCCTAGTCGATTCAGCCGCCTAAAACATGGATAAAGGTCGCTTGAGCTCGAGACTAGCATCTGTGATGTTGTGTACCGCGTTTCTTGGTAAGGGCATAGAGATGTCCAAACAGGCAGATGGGTAGTCATATGATGATTATACCGAACAGCCCTCCCTCGGACTTTCCAAGTGGTTATCATTCATCGAGAGGATAAGTCCGTGGTTATGATTGTACATCATTAGTCCTTACGACCCGGGACAACACTGAGGCTTTATATGCTAGGGTTGTACTTTGACTCGTTTACCGACTCCAGGAGGGTCATCAGGTGGCGAGATTGGGTACAGTTGCGATACATGTAGGAGCCAGTGCATTGTAGTCGGGAATTCACCGCTCACCTACGGGTGTGGATATCCTATGTGATCTGATGAAGTAATAGCGCATGAAATCTCTGGCCAGAGTATGAGATGTACGTTAGAGAAAGAGTTCTCCAATTGTACATGCGATGCCACTATTTATTCTCAAAGATGTGTCACATAGTTATCGAATTATTATGCAACCCTCGATGAACCAATGGTTGCAGATTCGATCGGGATATATGAGATGAAGGAACCGTACTGTACGCTAATCATAATCTACTGGTTCTTGCAGGCACTATCAGTGATACCTAGAGGATCATGGGACGATGCTACTAGACGCTCTTACCATGATCCGATGGGTGAAATCAGAAATGAGTTCTGACATTCTTGATCAAGGTGTTGATGAAAAGAATGGGGCTAACTAGGGTAAGCCCGAATAAAGGCAATTGTCCGGAATCACAAAGAGTTGTGAACCCACGGCTAGTTGTATCTCTGAACCATTGAAGGTCACACAAGCCTAGGGTAAGCCCGAATAAAGGCAATTGTCCGGAATCAGAGTTGAATTTATAGAAAATGTTGAGATAATAAATTCAATGAGTTGAATTTATAAGAAATAAGTTTGATATGATCAATCGATAAGCTTATAAATAAAGTTTATAAAAGCTTATAGAAATTTTGAGAGCAGGACTGTTAAAACAGTCAAAAGGAGTACACATGTCTTATTTAGGCATTGATAATCTCGAAGTTAAAGAGTGCATCATAATAACAATGAGTTGAAATTGTCACATCGATGATGTTGGATCGTCGATCGGGATTATGATGAGATTAATGTAATGGGAGAATGAATCATGTGCTTGTAAGAGTATAAGCTAATCATGCAAATTTATTAAAGTTCAAATGAGCTTTAATAATTAATTATATTTTAATTGAGTTAAAATATAGTCCATTAAGTTTTTATAAAATATGGTATTGATTTATGTAATATAGAAATATTCATGATATCATAATTTTAGAAACCAGCATACAAAGCAAAATAAAATTAATGCATGATATTCTCATAAATATATGCATTAAAAGAAATCGAGATTGGCTATAGTTGGCATGCATTTTAGAATCTTTTATTAACTTAATTAATTAGATTAATTAAGTAAAGAAAAGATTAGAAAATATAATAATATTTTTTATTATTATAATGCATGCAATTTTCGGTGGAAACTATATATATTCTCGTGAGTAATATTTTTATTGAAATTTGTTTACTTAATTAATGTGATTAATTAAGGAAATTGCAATTAGAAATATTAATAAGGATTTTAACCTCATTTACGTGAATGGCATCCAAAAGGCTATAAGGAAGAAAAATTTCGGCGATTCCAATTCTATCACAGGCAGCTCTCGAAAATTCCTTCTCTATTGCAAGAAAAATTCGGTCACTCCTAGTTTGAGAGTTGTGTCTATTTTTAGAGCACTGTCTCTACGGAAAAGTTCTTCTAAATTTCTAGTGCAATTTAGAAGAGGAACAAATATTCCAGTGGTGGACCGGATTAGGAGATTTGAAGAAAGTTCGAAGGGATTTACAACAAGAGCTACTTCCGCTAATACCGGAGTAGTTGGTGCAAAGTGAATTCTCACTAAAGGTATATTTACTAAACATCCTATGAATGTTTATTTAATTTAAACCATACGAGTGTCCAAACAATATTTTGAATGTCAAAGTAAAATTTTTAAAACTTCCGCTGTGTTTTGGGCACGAGAAAAACCGAGATCCAACACTTCTAAATTGCACTAGAAAAATAGAAAATATTTTTCCGTAGAGATAGAACACAATTTGGTTCAAAATCCTTTTGAGAGTACAAAATTATTTTTGCATATTGTAAGAGCCGAAAAAGAATTCTAGCAATTCCTTGAAACTCTCGAATGAACCTTATGCAAATTGGAATATAGAAATCTTAATATTTCTTTAACCATGATTTACTTAATTAATCTCATTAATTAAGTAAACTAAATATTTGGAGGATTTAAAATTGTGATTTTCGAGAATCACACACAATGAAAATTAGTGTGTTGTGGAGGCTAGGGTTTTTGTCATCTACTTAAACCAAGCCTCCATGACCTAATTATCATAATATTATATTTGGGCCTTTTAATTAATATTAATGGGCTTGATTAATTAATTGAGCTAGTCCAAATAGTTTAATCAATTAATCAAGGTTAATTAAAACTTTAATTATTTAGTATGTTGGATTTGTACTTCTATAAGCCCATTAAACATACTTTCCACTACATTTAAATTAATATTTAATAAACTCAACTTTTGAGCTTAATAATTAAATCGATTATAAATTCAACATTTGAATTTATTATTTAAATTATAAATTCAACTCCTTGAATTTTATCATCTCCAAAATTTAATATTTAATAAACTCAACTTTTGAGTTTAATAAATTAAATTCTCAAATTTTATAAATTCAACTCTTTGAATTTATTCTTCCAAAATTTTATTATCATAAATATAACTCATTGAATTTACTATATCATAATTTAAATTCAACTTCTCGAATTTATTCTCTCAACGTGAATAAACGATCCAGTGCTTGTGTGACCCTCAATGGTTCAGGGATACAGTTAGTCGTGGGTTCACAACTCTTTGTGATTCAGAATAACATTTATTCTTATTCGGACTTTCCCTAGTTAGCCCCATTCTTTTCATCAACACCTTGATCAAGAATGTCAGAACTCATTTCTGATTGCACCCATCGGATCATGGTAAGAGCTTCTAGTAGCATCGCCCCATGATCCCCTAGGTATCACTGATAGTGCCTGCAAGAACCAGTCGATTATGATTAACGTACAGTACGGCCCCTTCATCTCATATTATCCCGATCGAATTTGCAACCATTGGTTCATCGAGAGTTGCATATTAATTCGATAACTATGTGACACATATAATTGTGGCATCGCATGTACTATTTGGAAAACTCCTTCTCCAACGTACGTCTCATACTCTGGCCAGATATTCCATGCACTATTATTACTTCAGATCACATATGATATCCACACCCGTAGATGAGCAGTGAATCCCCGACTACAATGCACTGGCTCCTATATGTGTCGCAACTATACCCAACCTCGCCACCTGATGACTCTCCTGGAGCCGGTACACGAGTCAAAGCACAGTCCTAGCATATAGAGCATCAGTGTTGTCTCGGGTCGTAAGGACTAATGGTGTACAATCATAACCACAGACTTATCCTCTCGATGAATGATAACCACTTGGAAAGTCCGATGGAGGGTTGTTCGGTATAATCATCATATGAATACTCATCTGCATGTTTGGACATCTCCTTGCCCTTACCAAGAAACGCAGTACACAACATCACATATGCTAATCTCGAGCTCAAGCGACCTTTATCACTGTTTAGGCGGCTGAATCGACTAGGAAAAATTTAGAATATGCAGTGTTTACAAATGAGTTTCAACATCGAATTATGATTCATTTGTGTTAAAGCATAATCAAGGACTTTATCTATGCTGCTTGCATGAGTATACATATAAAGTATAACGAAACCATTAAAAAGTAAATTATATTAAAATAAAGATTGTTTATTACACTTGAGTCAATAAATTCTCCAGCCAACAGTTGGCTTACATGGCATCTACTCTAACAATATACACACACACACATTAGCTTTCTGTGAATCGATTTGATGAACACAAAAACACAAGGATTGTATTACTATATATGAATATTACAGAACAGCTAGCTAGCTATCTGCAAAGAGCGGTATGATTAGAATATATGTATTACTATATGATTAGAATCATATAAGTTTCTCACTCGTTCGATAAAACATACATGACTTGACACAAAGAACGAACAACTACACCTCAAAGTACCGGAAAACCCGAAGTTGTAAGTATACGGAAGCCGCCGGGACATTTAACGTGCATGGCAGCACAACGTCGATCATCCATAACTTACACCTGATAGTGTCTTCAATCTCGTCCTGTGAAGAGACAAACAAAACCATTGAAACAGAATCTTAAGAAACGAACAAGTTGGGACATAATCCGACGCTTTATGTCTCCTCGCCGTGCATAAAAATACGTAGTAACTTTCTTGGAGTTTGGTGATATCCATGCCCGTAGAAAGCAGTAATGCTCCCGACTTCTTCTTCTCGTCGAAACGATCAGAAACAAACATTTTGTTGTTCTTGGAGCCACAAAAGGTTTAGTACTGAATAGGTTGTGATGAAAATGTAAAAATGGTGGCTATATTTGCACAGATAGAACGAGAGGAAGGGATAAAGGTACTCTACCCAAGTTTTGGTCGTGTATGTCGGCAAAGTCAATGAAAGCACAGTCATTGCATTAAATAATTAAAACGTGGGTTGGCTATTTCGGAGAAAATTTCGTGGAAAGATTTATACGCGTCTTCACACGGTCAAGGGGCTCTATAAATAGAGCTCCCCCCTTCATTCTGAAATCATCCCTTCTTCGAGTTTTATCTCATCTTATAATATTCTATAATATTTGTGAGGTGTTTGTTCTCCTGTATTAAGGGAGTGTGTGTTCTCTTTGGAAACACAGTGAGTGAGTTATACACCACAAAATATTATAGTGGAAATTTTTTTTATCTTGCCCGTGGTTTTTACCCGATTAATTTTTAGGGGTTTTCCACGTAAATCTCGGTGTCCAGTTTATTCTTTATTTTTGGGTTTTATTATCTCAAATTACCGCAAGTGGGACCAACAAGTGGTATCAGAGCCTTGGTTTAAAATTTCTTAAAATTCTGAGTATGCTCTGTGGTTGCAGCCTAGACTGATCTTCCACATCAGAAAAGATTTTTTGAGATTTTTTATTTAAGACGGGATAATTTTGTCCAGTCGACTAAAATTGTTGTAGACATAATGACGGGTAGGTACGATATAGCAAAGTTCAACGGAAGCAATTTTATGCTGTGGAAAATAAAGATACAAGCAGTTTTAAGAAAGGAAAATTGCTTGGCGGCTATTGGAGATAGACCGGTAGAAATTTCGGATGATGGAAAGTGGAATGAGATGAATGACAATGCTGTTGTCAATTTACTCTTGGCTATAGCAGACGAAGTATTGTCAACTATCTCTGAGATAAAAACAGCAAAAGTTATCTGGGATACTCTGACAAAGATGTACAAGGTCAAGTCCATACACAACATGATTTTCCTAAAGAGAAGTCTTTATACTCTTCGGATGGCGGAATCCTCATCGATGACCGACCATATCAACACACTAAATATTCTATTTGCCCAACTCAGTTCCATGGAGCATAAAATAGGGGAAAATGAACGTGCGGAGCTTCTACTTCAAAGTCTACTAGATTCATATGATCAACTTATTATCAACATTACCAACAATATTCTTATGAGGTTTCTAAAATTCGACGATGTCTTAACTTCAGTTCTTGGAGAAGAAAGCCGGCGCAAGAATAAGGAAGATAGATTGGTAACCTCGAAGCAGGCAGAGGCTTTACGATGATAAGAGGAAGTTTTGTGGACCGTGACTCTAGTGAGAGCCAAAGACGAGGTAGATCAAAGTCGAGAAGTAAGAAGAAAAATATTTACTGCTTTAAATGTGGCGGTAAAGGGCACTTCAAGAAAGAGTGTACGGGTATTGAGAAGAGTTCTTAAGGAAATGTGGCCAGTACTTCAGGCAGTGGTGAAATATTATTCAGCGAAGCAACAACTGTTGCTGAAGGCAAACACAAATTTTGTGACACATGGATTATGGATTCAGGAGCGACGTGGCACATGACGTCTCGGAGAGAATGGTTTGATCATTATGAACCAGTCTCAGGAGGATCTGTATTCATGGGAAATGATCATGCCTTGGAAATCGCTGGGGTCAGTACTATCAAAATTAAAATGTTTGATGGAACCATTCGCACCATACAGGAGGTACGACATGTGAAAGGACTGACGCTTGCTGCAAATCTGTATGTACTTTTGGGAGAAACACACAAGGAGACAGAACTAGCTGTTGCATCAAATGGTTCAGTAGAAGAACTAACAGTGTTATGGCATAGAAAGCTCGGGCATATGTCAGAACGGGGGTTGAAAATTCTCTTAGAACGGAAGCTGCTGCCGGGACTTACAAAAGTGTCATTACCCTTTTGTGAGCATTGTGTTACCAGTAAACAACACAGATTAAAGTTTGGCACTTCTACTGCCAGGAGCAAAAGCATATTGGAGCTGATTCATTCTGATGTTTGGCAAGCACCGGTTGTATCCCTAGGAGGAGCGAGATACTTTGTCTCGTTCATTGATGATTTCTCTAGGAGATGTTGGGTGTATCCAATCAAGAAGAAATCAGATGTTTTCCAGATCTTCAAAGATTTCAAAGCGCGGGTTGAACTTGATTCTGAGAAGAAAATCAAGTGTCTGAGGACTGACAATGGAGGAGAATATACCAGTGACGAATTTGATGCATTTTGTCAACATGAGGGCATCAAAAGACAATTCACGACGGCTTACACACCTCAACAAAATAGAGTGACGGAGCGGATGAACAGAACCTTGTTGGACAGAACAAGAGCTATGTTGAGGACTGCGGGTCTAGACAATTCATTTTGGGCGGAAGCAGTCAAAACCGCTTGTTATATTATCAATCGTTCTCCTTCAGTGACGATTGATCTGAAGACTCCGATGGAGATGTGGACTGGGAAGCCGACGGATTATTCTCATTTGCATACATTTGGAAGTCCTGTGTACATTATGTACAATAAGCATGAAAGATCGAAGCTGGATTCGAAATCCAGAAAATGTATCTTCTTGGATTATGCTGATGGAGTAAAGGGGTTTCGCTTGTGGGATCTTACTGTTCACAAGCTTGTCATCAGCAGGGATGTTATCTTTGAAGAAGATAAAGTAATGGGAGACAAAGGCACACAGAATTCAGAAACTACTATTTTTCAGGTGGAAAATAAGACGGACGAAGGTCAAGTTTCTTGTGAAGCAGTACCAGAGCACGAAGAACAAGAACATGTTGAGTCTGAAGTTTCCAATGTGAGGCAGTCAACTCGAGACAGAAGACCATCAGGTTGGCTTTCAGATTATGTCACTGCAAGCAACATTGCATATTGTCTATTATCAGAGGATGATGAGCCATCGAGTTTCCACGAGGCTACTCAAAGCTCGGATGTATACTTGTGGATGATAGCAATGCAAGAAGAGTTGGAGGCATTAGACAGAAATAAAACTTGGGACCTTGTTACACTACCACGAGGAAGGAAAGCCATTGGAAACGGATGGGTCTATAAGATCAAGCGTGATGGCAATAACCAAGTGGAGCAGTATCGTGCTAGGTTGGTGGTAAAAGGGTATGCTCAGAAAGAAGGCATTGACCTAAATGAGATATTTTCTTCTGTGGTTCGGCTTATAACAGTCAGAGTAGTTCTAGCATTGTGTGTGGTGTTTGACCTACATCTAGAACAGCTAGATGTGAAAACGGCGTTTTTTCATGGAGATCTTGAAGAAGAAATCTATATGCTCCAACCAGAAGGTTTTGCGGAAAAAGGCAAAGAGAACTTGGTTTGCAGGTTGAACAAATCTCTGTACGGTCTCAAACAGGCGCCGAGGTGTTGGTACAAGAGATTTGATTCCTATATCATGAGCCTTGGATACAACAGACTGAGTGCAGACCCTTGTACGTATTTCAAGAGGTCTGGTGATGATTATATTATTTTGTTGTTGTATGTGGACGACATGTTGGTAGCAGGCCCCAACAAAGATCATATCCAAGGATTGAAGGCACAGTTGGCTAGGGAATTTGATATGAAGGATTTGGAACCAGCAAACAAGATTCTAGGGATGCAAGTTCACCGAGACAGAATTAACAGAAAGATTTGGCTTTCCCAGAAAAATTATTTGAAGAAAGTCTTGCAACGCTTCAACACGCAAGATAGTAAGCCAATTTCGACCCCTCTTCCTGTTAACTTCAAGCTATCCTCCGAGATGTGTCCTAGCAGTGAAGCAGAGAGGATTGAGATTTCTCGAGTATCATATGCATCAGCAGTGAGAAGTTTGATGTTCGCTATGATCTGTACAAGACCGGACATTGCTCAAGCAGTGGGAGCAGTTAGTCGGTATATGGCGAATCCTGGACTACAGCATTGGAGCACTGTTAAGAGGATCCTTAGATACATTAAGGGTACCTCGAATGCTGCATTATGTTATGGAGGATCGGATTTTACACTCAGGGGCTATGTCGATTCAGATTATGCAGGAGATCCTGATAAGAGGAAATCTACTACTGGTTATGTGTTTACACTTGCAGGAGGAGCAATAAGCTGGGTTTCAAAACTGCAGACAGTTGTGGCGTTATCTACAACAGAGGCAGAATACATGGCAGCTACTCAAGCTTGCAAGGAGGCAATATGGATTAAAAGGTTATTGGAGGAGATAGGGCACAAACAAAAGAATGTTCCTTTGTTTTGTGATAGTCAGAGTGCCTTGCACATTGCAAGGGATCCAGCTTTTCATTCCAAGACTAAACACATTGGAATCCAATTTCACTTTGTGCGGGAAGTAGTAGAAGAAGGAAGCGTGGATATGCAGAAGATCCATACAAAGGATAACATAGCTGATTTTCTGACCAAGCCAGTAAACACTGATAAGTTTGAGTGGTGTAGATTCTCAAGTGGTCTAGCGGAGACGTAAGCAGCAGGGAATGGCAAGATTGAAAGGATGTGTGGAGATGTGTTTGATTCTCAATCAAATCTCCAAGTGGGAGAAATGTCGGCAAAGTCAATGAAAGCACAGTCATTGCATTAAATAATTAAAACGTGGGTTGGCTATTTCGGAGGAAATTTCGTGGAAAGATTTATACGCGTCTTCACACGGTCAAGGGGCTCTATAAATAGAGCTCCTCCCTTCATTCTGAAATCATCCCTTCTTCGAGTTTTCTCTCATCTTATAATATTCTATAATATTTGTGAGGTGTTTGTTCTCCTGTATTAAGAGAGTGTGTGTTCTCTTTGGAAACACAATGAGTGAGTTATACACCACAAAATATTATAGTGAAAATTCTTTTCATCTTGCCCGTGGTTTTTACCCTAATAATTTTTAGGGGTTTTCCACGTAAATCTCGGTGTCCAGTTTATTCTTTATTTTTGGGTTTTATTATCTCAAATTACCGCAAGTGGGACCAATAGTGTACTTCTAAGAAGTTTCCTCAATGATATTTACCAGATCAATTGTTCCAATCCACTTGCTATTTCCTTGTAAAAATAAGATCATAGAAAACTAATGACAAAACAATAACATAATAAGACATTAATGACAACGACGGAGAAAGATCGATTGGCTTAATATTCAATTATGAGTCAATGGCTATCTAGGATAATAGTGGAATAATAAGAGCAAATAATAATATATAGGCAGGAAAATTTAGTTACAATCCATGTATATACGTACTTATATAAATACTGTAAACACAACTTAAGAAGAGAATTAATGAAAGATTATAAGTTTTTATACTTGCAAGAGGAAAAACCGTCTCGAATCAAATATTCAAAGCAATTAAAATTACTTAAACAATAATTTTTTTTAACTGACTTATTATTTGTAATATAAACATAAAAATTACCGATCATTGATTATTATTGTGAGAAATATGTCTATTATTTAATCAAATAATAATTTTTCTTTGAGTCGATCGTTAGTTTAAGTAAATAATACACACACATAAACATATCCTAATATAGGAGGTACATGTGTGTTAGGATCGATTAGGGGGGCAATCGTTGAGCTGCAATAGCTCGGTTCTTGAAATATTGAACACCGATGAATTAAATCGAGTTTGGTGTTCAAACCAAGCGGAAGACACTCGAAATAATCCTTCGTAGAAACCGATTAAATATTTTGTAAAGCATTTAAAATATATTCAAGTTGAATGTGTAAAAATATTTTAGTTGAAGCATTTTATCAAACACTTGGTATGCAATATTTTGGTATTTGAAGAACACATAAAATGCTTTCAACAATGCATCTTTAAAAGCAATGAAAATGATAAGTAAATGCAATAAACAAATAGACACGAATTTGTTTATGGATGTTCGGAGACTTCAAATGCTCCTACGTCACCCCTTCTTCCCCTTGGAAAGGATTCACTAGAAGACTTTGATTTATACAACTCTTTGTACAAACCCATTTAGCTAGGACTTACCCACTGCCTAAACTGAACTCCTAGCACTCAAGATTGTAGGCAGCACCTCACAATTAGCATATTGTTTAATGTCTCATATGCAAAGACTACATACACAAGTTTATTGTCTTTGTGCAAGACTCACTCAACTAATCTTTGAAGTTCAAATCTCTTGTATATGTGTGAGTGATTGTGTGTGAGGAATTTATCATTTACAGTGTACATCTCAAGTATCCTCACACAAGGGCTTTTGCTCTCAACTAGCTGATTTTTCATGCTAACTGCCCATGCTTTGAATCCACTTCAAAAGCTCCTGTTTGATCTTCAAGATGATGTATTTATAAGCCCCAACAATGATATATACGTTAGACACAAGAATATGATCGTTTGGAAAGTTTCTGTACTGTTTCTGAAATTGCAACGGTCAAATTCGCCTTGCTGGGCATTTTCTCGACTTGTCAACTCTGGTCAACTGGTCAACTCTGGTCAACTCAACTGGTCGTTCAGTTCAACTGGTCAGCAGCTGGTTCAGTTCAGTTCAGTTGGTCAGCTGCTCGTTCGGTTCAGTTCAACTGGTTCAGTTGGTCTGGTTCAGTTCAACTAGTCTTCAGCTGGTTTAGTTCAGCTGGTCTGGTTCAACTGGTCTTCAGCTGGTCTGGTTCAGCTGGTCAGCAGCTGGTTCAGTTCAGTTTGTCTTCTTCAGTTTCAGTTGGTGTGCTGAAATCAGCCTAACTCATTTCAGTTTGTGCAGAACCAGTAGGTTCATCATCATTTATCAGCATCTTAAGCTTCAATTTAGACTTTGATTTTTGAAGATGATTTGTAGATCTTTGTCTTATCTTTCCAACGCATACTGAATCGCTTCATTTAGATAACCGAGCTGAGAGATATGACCAAAATACCGCAACTGCTCAAACCCAACTGATTGCTGTTTTCGTGTGATCAGTTCGGTAATTCAGCGATCCGTTAGACCATGATAACATCCGATTTTGCCTAACTGACTTGAAATACAACTTGTTTCGAATTGAGTTTTCTGATCGGTCTAGTTGGCGGATTTTCATTTGGATCATCCAGCTGGGAGATATAATCAAAACACAGAAGCTCGCCAGAAATTTAGTTTGTGCAGAATTCAGTTTCAGCTTGCTTGTTGTGTTAACAACTTCACACTTGAGTAAATATTAAATATGTTAGAAACACAATAACAAGTTTTGTTAACATCAAAATCAAGATTGCGAACTTGAAAAGTTCCAACAATGTGCTCAATCCCACGTTAAAAGCAAAATCCTCACCTTCATTATAATAAAAATAAATAAATAAGTCAAATTCTAGTTAAATCTTCAAAACTATTTAAACCTATATTTAGCGAAAAAATATGTTTAAAACAAAATTTAAGTGTTATCATTGTATGTTATCAAACTGTAACATACTTATACAAACTAACGACGATCAATGCACAATTTTAAAGCTCCTCAGCCTAAAACACATAACAATAATTTGAATAATACCACCTTTCACTGTAAGAAATCAACAAGAAGTTTGATCATCTCGACGCGATTAAATGCCCAAGAACAGAAACCATGAAACTACCTTCTGTTACAGTTTTAGATTCAGCACTGAAGAGTATAAAATTCATATCTCACTCAATATTGACTAAAATCAATATCCACCAAATGGAAATGAAAGAAAACTCAATTATCTAAGTTTTCCTAGAAGAAACCATTTTCAGAATATTAGTAGATTAATCCCAGAATTAACAAGAACATGTTTCTATTCACGAAATTTGCGGAAAAAATTCAAAAAATGAGGAGTTTCAGTAAAGCGTGCATAACTTATTCAATTTTTAATGGAATTTAACGATTCATGTCTTATTCCAAATATAACACATATATCTACAATTTCTATTTTAACCAAAGATTCATAATCTAACTGTAAAAAGGTTATAACCTCAAATTACAGTAGCCATTCTACACAGCTCAAACACAGAGTTCGATTGTGACACCATTTTGGTAGAAAAATCATATCAAATTTGTTTCTAATTGGAATTACATTTTTCCAGTGGCTATAAAAAGTTAACAAACAGATCTAAAGACGACGGTGAAAAACCGTTGTCGTAGGTATATAAAACCGTTGTTAAAGGTCCTGTGGTTAAAGCATTCGCTAAAAGACAACGGTTTTGGAATGATGTGGTAGTTACAATTTGCGACGGTTTTTTAAAAACCGTCGCAAATTAATTCGCGACGGACATCATCGTTAATCGTCGCTACAATTAGCGACGGTCGTAATTTAAACGGTCGCTAAACAGCGACGGTTTAATACACCGTCGCTAAATTTAGCGACGATGTTTTATAATCTTCGTCGCTAATTTTAGCGACGGGTTTGTATGCTTTCCGTCGCTAATTTTTTCAGTAAAATAAAAAAAATTTCATTTTTAATATTTTAATAAATATACAAAAAAACTCACAATCTAATATGCTAATTATATTCTTGATTTACCGTCGAAAATACTATATTCTTGATTTTAAAAATTTATTAAACTTTAAAGAGAAAATCGAAACTAAAATTGTGTAAGGGAGAAAAATTTTAAGTGTTGTGAAGTGATATGGTAGAAAATGGACCGAGGGTGGGGATATTTATAGACAGTTTGCTACAGTTTTGACTTTAACCATCGCAAATAGCGACGGTTATTTTTCTAACTGTCGCCGATTTAAAATTAGCGACGCTTTTACAAGAACTGTCACTATATTTAGCAACGGTTATTAAGAACAGTCGCTAAATATAGCGACGGTTAAGTATAAACTGTCGCTAATTATAGATCGGCGACGGTATTACCAAAACTGTCGCTAAATTTAACAACGGTTATACAAAACCGTCGCGACATTAGCGACACTTTTTACAAAACCGTCGCGAAACCGTCGCAAGATTTAAATTAGTGACGGTATAGTATAACCGTCGCTAATTTTAGCGACAGATTTTACTTAAACGGTCGCAAAATGTAATATTGACAACAAATTTATAGAAAAACCAGTTGAAAGACAACGGTTTTTTACAAACCTTTGTCATAGCTTGAAAAAATAACGCTAATAGACAACAGTTTAAAAACCGTTGTCGTAGCCCAAAAAAAACGCGCATAGACAACGGTTTTTAAAAACCATTGTCGTAGCAAAAAAAAACGCTCATAGACAACGGTTTTTAAAAACTGTTGTTGTGTCTTTGAGCGGATTTTTTTAGGCTACGACAACGGTTTTTGTTAAAACCGTTGTTAAAAGTAAAAAGACAACGGTTTTAATAAAAACCGTTTTCTTTGACATGTTGTTAAAACCGATTTTTCTTGTAGTGTATTCATGAAATTTTTATCTCAGTTTTGCATTTATTTTCCTCTCGTATATTATTTAAACTCCGGATGTATTTTATATTGTTTAATTCTTCGATATTCTAAAATACATATTTTTAACACACTTTCAAAAAATTATTTGGCATAAATAATTATTTTAATTTACAACTCAATAATTATTCTACTATGCAAAATTACCGGATAATATATTTTAGGGACTTACATATGACAATTTCCTCCAAACCCAACATAGAATCCGATACCTGACCCGAATAGAGGATGGTATGGATGTGATTTTTTAACCGATTAAATAATTGAATAATCGAGTATGAGGATTTTCCTCTATGAGGATGGAGGTGGATCTTAAAGAATCATACTCATACCCGACACGAATACATGATTAAATTAATATATACATGTGTGTGTGTGTGTGTGTGTGATTTTTTTGGCTATGATATTGTTAATTCTATTATGCTTTTATTGTATGATATTAATAACATAAAATGAAGAAAATTATTAGTATTGAGTTGATCCTATATTTGTTGGATAATAATGTTAGAATAAATTATTTATAGTGTTTTGTTATTTTTTCTCTAATGTATAGTTTGCTAATTTTTATAATTTTTTTCAATATTATTATTAAAAATTTAGTAAATATCCATAGTTTACTCGAAATAATTCAAATTTTATAAAATTCAATTATAGATAATGATATGATAAATGGGTAGGATATGAATATACAATCATATGACGGGTATGATACTGTTGATGAAATTGAATAATCGATAAAGATCAGTATGATGATGATATAATAAATGAGGACAGAAGATATGAAATCATACCAAAACTCGATTAATTTCCATCCCCAACATGGATGCAGGTTTTGGCATGAAAAGTTACAGATTCAATGTTGAGATTGTTGATGCGAGATGATCAAGTGCTAATTTGTGGTGCACTTGCAACTCCTATCAAATTTCCGAGATCCGTTACAGGTGAGGAGCTGTTGGCAATCAGAAGTGGTTTGGATTTTTGCCCGCGTCTTGGGCTGATCAGTAATGTCTGTATTTCTTGGACTCATTGGATGTTGTTCGAATGGTTCTTTCTCCTTTCGATGAGCTTGATCCGCTCGGTGCCTTGGCGTTGGAAATCCGGTACATGTTATGGCTGGATAATTTCATATAGATCGAACATATGCGACTTACTGCGAATAGAGCGACACATTTATTAGCGCGTAAAGCCTTGTTTTCTATAATTAGGTTATATGGCTTCATGGCGATGCTCCTTTGCGGATTCTAAATATTGTATCTCGGGATAATCCGATTTAATTCCTGATAGTTCAATTTCCAAAAAAAAATTTATCAAGACCAGATGAAATTTTTAGACCATAAAAAATATTAATTTCCTATAATAGTATGAGGAATAAAACAAAGTATTCTTTGCAATTACAAACCAATTTCCATCAGATTTATTTAAATCTATTCGATTTTATATTATCACCAATTATTGAATATTTGTGCTATTAAAATTTAAAAGTGTTTCGTATAGGGGAAGTTGATGAAAAATCTCCAATCAAAATATTTCTTTGGGTTCACTCCCTACCCACAAAATTGTGGTACTATGTCATACAAAATGTGGTACACTTCATGTGGAAATGTGGTACTAAAAAAGTACCCAGGGACTGAACACAAAAAAATCGACGGCTGGAGACTGAAGGCCAATTTCCCGTTTCGTATATACTAGTCATATGACACACATAGTAAGTATGGATAATAAAATATATAACTGAATGGTAGTTGCGAGTTCTCACGTGATAGATATATAAAATATATAAAAATGCTATATCGTAAACGCACAATCGTACATGCACATTGAAGATTAAGAAATAAAATTTAAATTCAAAAAGAGAAAGGATTAATAAGAATTCTAAAAAAAGTAAATTGTTAAGATTCATCATATAAATATTTTTCAAAATCCTCTAGATTAATAAATTTTATAATGTAAAGTAAAGTGGTCAAACTGAGACTACATTAATAAACAATACATGAGTTATGACTTTTAATTGTTTATTTAATTAAATATTGAAAAAGAAAGTAGATATTATTAATTGGTGTGTGCTCTGAATAATGAACGTGGTCCATTATTGATTGGAACAACAAGAGTCAAAAGGTGTAAATTAAACGTCAAAAAGAATTCAGAGTCAGAATATCTAGTGTCCTCTCATATAAATATTCAATGAAACAATGAACAATTTTTTGGTAAATTTATGTCACATCTAATGTTATATATACTAAATAATTTTTTTTAAAAAAATTTCTTATAAAATTTACTATTAATACCATATCGGACAACTAACTAATTTCATATCGGACATGTATTATACGAAAAACATATATCAAGAAATTGCAGAATTTAAAATTTGTTAACAAAAGAACTTTTCGTATATCACATGAGTTCGAACACATACCTCTCTTTTTATCATGAGAGGTTTACTACTACATCAAGGTATGGTGACAAAAGAGAGAAAAAATTTTGAGCTTTAATAATTGTTTTTATAATATTTATTTTATTGTTTATATTCTAATATAAGCAAAATAGAAAGTGAAGCTTGACTCAAAGTAGGTTTTTTTTTTTGTTTGATTTTTTTTGTTTCAAAGGTCGTTCTTAATTGCTAAATTCTTGTGATTTTAATGATCTCTTTTTTAATTAAATGTAAATAAGACAACAATTTTGACAATTTTTCAGTTAAAATATAACATAATCATAAATAAAATGGTAACATAGGGCAGCCATGCTTGACTACTTTAACACCAGCTTTGGAAAAGTTTTTTTTTTTTTTTTTGGCTTAAAGATAAAGAAAATCTATTATATAAATTTGAATCAAATCAAATATTTTAACATGAAATCATAACAAAAACATGTTATTTCATCTACTTACTGGACTATAAACTTGTTGGTAAACAATAAGTATATAAGTCGAGTGGTTAACTCGAGCTTCACGTTTGAACTATTGTAATATTTAAAAATCAGGTTGGTTGAAATTCAAATAATATATTTGAGTTGGTATATATAATATTTTTATTATTTGCAAATTGAAAAAATAAATTTTTCCCACACAAAACCCGACTTGGCCTCATGTTATAAGTAATTTAAAGGTACACTGTTATTATCAATTATATATTTTGGTGAAATAACGTAGTTCCATCCTATTATATTTAAGAATGAGTCTCATATGAGNTATATGTTATTAATTAAAATTTAAATTTATATATGAATGATTTTTTGTACATTGATGAAATCTTTTTATAATTACAAAAATATTCTTCAGCCTATTGTTCGCTTCGCTTCAACGTTTCCCCATAGTACGGTTGACTTTTGTGTTCTATTTTAACCTGTGCATGAGGCGCATTACGCACCCCGCACCCCCCTCCCCACACAGACCCACCAGCATCTTTCAGTTGTCCAAGGGCCTTGATCGGTGCGCTCTACGCATATTGCGTATTCGAGTCTCCTTTCTCAACTCCAACCCCACTAATTAAAGCCTTCGTTGACTGCACAGAGGAAGAAGATACCTCCCCATTCTCCCAACGCACATAGTATCCACATGGCGATTTCGTCTCCGGCGAGTGTTTTCTGTGTAAGCATCTGGTGATTCTCTCAAAAGGGTATTTGAATCTGGGTTTGTTTGCATCTCAACCTCGAGTTCTTGTTATCAATCGGAGATTTTGGTGGGATATGGTTAAAGCTAGGGTTAGCAACGCTTGAGTTTTTTTAGTTGAGCTGTTACCTTCGGTTTTGTGTTTGATAATGGTTCTTGAATCTTGGAATATCTGGTGATGAACTTCCGTTTAGAACCAGCTGGATTTTTATTTGTCTTTATTTGGAGACGGTATAGGACTTGAAGATTTTCTGGTGGGTTTAACTAGTTCACTTTGGATTTTTGATTTAACATTTCTTTGGTTTGATTTGTTAAATGTGGATGAATTATAGTGTAATTATGCGACTCTGGAATAGTTTGTGTGTAGTATAGGAAAGGATATGGTTTTTTAGTTGCTTTTGTTTAGTGGTGTTTGCTGGTTGTATAGAGTATGCAGTATGAAGAAGTTGAGGTCAAGTGAAGATGTAAATTCATTTGGAGAGAAGAGTGCCATGAAAGACTGGGGAAAGAGGGACGAGGATTCAGCTTTATACCGCACGTCTTCCTCGCATAGGAATACTTACTACAAATCTTCTGACAGTGGGAGGAAAGTTGTATCTAGGTATGAGCGTCCAGATGATGATAGAGAGAGCTCTAGACTGGTCAGAAAACGATCAGATTACGATTCGGAAAGTTATGATCGAAGGAAGAGTTATGAGCGGCATAGAGATGGGAATGAGAGAGGTATCACGAGCTCTTCACCACGGGCTGGTTATGGAATGGATCGGATGTATCGGTCAGAGAGCTTTTGTGGACCCAGGAGAGAGNATACTCTTAGCATAAAAAATAATACTTTTTCATGGATAACCCAAATTAGAAATCCGTATCACAAATACGACCCGTGATACCGTCTCACACAAGTTTTTGNTCGCTTCGCTTCAACGTTTCCCCATAGTACGGTTGACTTTTGTGTTCTATTTTAACCTGTGCATGAGGCGCATTACGCACCCCGCACCCCCCTCCCCACACAGACCCACCAGCATCTTTCAGTTGTCCAAGGGCCTTGATCGGTGCGCTCTACGCATATTGCGTATTCGAGTCTCCTTTCTCAACTCCAACCCCACTAATTAAAGCCTTCGTTGACTGCACAGAGGAAGAAGATACCTCCCCATTCTCCCAACGCACATAGTATCCACATGGCGATTTCGTCTCCGGCGAGTGTTTTCTGTGTAAGCATCTGGTGATTCTCTCAAAAGGGTATTTGAATCTGGGTTTGTTTGCATCTCAACCTCGAGTTCTTGTTATCAATCGGAGATTTTGGTGGGATATGGTTAAAGCTAGGGTTAGCAACGCTTGAGTTTTTTTAGTTGAGCTGTTACCTTCGGTTTTGTGTTTGATAATGGTTCTTGAATCTTGGAATATCTGGTGATGAACTTCCGTTTAGAACCAGCTGGATTTTTATTTGTCTTTATTTGGAGACGGTATAGGACTTGAAGATTTTCTGGTGGGTTTAACTAGTTCACTTTGGATTTTTGATTTAACATTTCTTTGGTTTGATTTGTTAAATGTGGATGAATTATAGTGTAATTATGCGACTCTGGAATAGTTTGTGTGTAGTATAGGAAAGGATATGGTTTTTTAGTTGCTTTTGTTTAGTGGTGTTTGCTGGTTGTATAGAGTATGCAGTATGAAGAAGTTGAGGTCAAGTGAAGATGTAAATTCATTTGGAGAGAAGAGTGCCATGAAAGACTGGGGAAAGAGGGACGAGGATTCAGCTTTATACCGCACGTCTTCCTCGCATAGGAATACTTACTACAAATCTTCTGACAGTGGGAGGAAAGTTGTATCTAGGTATGAGCGTCCAGATGATGATAGAGAGAGCTCTAGACTGGTCAGAAAACGATCAGATTACGATTCGGAAAGTTATGATCGAAGGAAGAGTTATGAGCGGCATAGAGATGGGAATGAGAGAGGTATCACGAGCTCTTCACCACGGGCTGGTTATGGAATGGATCGGATGTATCGGTCAGAGAGCTTTTGTGGACCCAGGAGAGAGTTTCCAAAGGGATTTAGGTCCGAGAGGGATCGGTCGAGGAGGGAGGGCAGTGTTTCATCATGGAGGAGGTTTGAAGGTGGGAAAGATGGTGATGATGAGATTAGGAATGATGGTGCTGAGATGGGTCGAGGAAGTAGAGTGGAATCTGAGGAGATTGGTAAGGCGAGGTCCCCTCAGGGACCCAGGAATACAAAATCCCCAGTTTGGTCCAAGGACTCCGGCAGTGAGCAGTCGAAGGGTGTAGAAGTTAAGAAATCTGAAGACATGCCAGTGGAAAGTAGTGGTCGGAGCAGTGAAAGAGAAGAAGGGGAACTGGATCCTGATCCACAACCCCTCGTCTCTTTGACCAATAGAGAGATTAAAGATAGAGATGCTGCGACATTGAACTCCTCACTAAAGGATTTAAGTGATTGCGTTGACACTGAAACCTGGCAGGGCAAAGCAAGTGCTTTGTATGAAGAAAAAATAGATGCGAGTTTAGTGGGTGGCTGTGAGAAGCTAGCCGAAAGTGGATTATCTAACACTGTTGAGAATGTTGTGAACAAGACTAAAGAAGTACCAGATTCTCAGGATACCTATAGAGCACCCCGAAAGACTACCAGAAGCGTAGATGAGAATGAAACAATTGGAGAAAATGAGCATGATAGCAACAAAATGGAGAACAGAAGACAGGACCATTTTGAGGAGGATGTGAAGTCATCACCTTTTCTAGAACAAAAGGAAGGGAAGGGTGGTGATCTTGAATTGCAGGCAGTTGATCCTGGTACGAATGGCAAGGTGGGATTTGTCGAAAGAACTGAAAAACCTTTGACTGAGGATACAACCAAAAGTTTGAAGGATAAGGGCAAATGTCTTGCCATATTACCCTCTAACTCTGTTGGCGTTACAGAAACTGATTTGGAGATTGAAAATGAACCGATGGACCTTGCAAAATGTGGAGATACTGGAACTGAAGGGACAAGTACCAGAGGATTTCAATTTTTCTCCACTGTTCCAATTAAGAAGCAAGAGAGAGTTGAGCAATCAAGTCACAATAAGCCGCAAGATGATAAGTTGGCTCTTGAGCTTTCCCTTGGCTTGCCAAATGTTTTATTTCCCATTGGTTCTCATAGTAGAGTTCCGGCTCCTGGTTCTCCTAGTCATGCAAGAAGCTTTCAATCCTTTCATAGCTCCTTTCGGACAAATTCTGATGGATTTACTGCTTCAATGTCCTTCTCCGGCTCTCAGCAGTTCACTCATAATCCGAGCTGTTCCCTGACTCACAATGCATTTGATTTTGAGCAATCTGTTGGCAGTAAGCCTTTGTTTCAAGGGGTGGATTGGAATGCTTTGTCAGTGGATGAGAATAAGAATAAAGATGTTCCAGCATATCGAGGCACGTCATCCAGAGGAAATAGCTTGCACGGCCAGTCTCAAATATCTCAAGGTAATTCAAGTGGACAAGCTGAGCTACAACAGCTGAAAATAGGGAAATGCTCGAAATTACCACTAGGACTTGATAGACAGTTAAGTTCTAACAAGCACTTATCTGGAGCACAAGCTGGTGGATCATTTGAAAATGGACCAGAATATCATAGAGAAAGGAGACAATTATTGCCAGAGAAAGATGGCGGTGGATCACTAAAAATCAATAATTATAACCCTGATGAAAAAGACCATGGATCAATCGTTGGATCTGACTTTACCGAGTCTGTAATCACTATGATAGTTTCTGAACCTATACATACAATGGCCCAGAAGTTCAATGATATGACGGGACAGCACATGGCGCTCTTGATGGAGTTTGTCTCTGACATCTTCTTGAATCAAGCTAAGCAGTGGCAGCTGAGTGCTTTGCAGAAGGCATTGAGGAAAAGGGCAGATTTTACCTTGGATTCGTTAACTAATGCGCATCGTGTTCAGTTGGAGATCTTGGTGGCTTTGAAGACAGGGCTTCGAGAATATCTTCTACCGCAATACGAAATCCCATCTGCCGATTTGGCCGAGATATTTCTACACCGGAGATGTAGAAATATCACTTGCCGAAGCCTTCTGCCCGCCGATGAGTGTGACTGCAAAATATGTGTGAATCAGAATGGTTTCTGCCGGGAGTGCATGTGTCTTGTGTGTTCTAAGTTTGACATGGCATCCAACACGTGCAGTTGGGTTGGTTGTGATGTATGTCTACATTGGTGCCATGCAGATTGTGGATTACGAGAATCGCATATCAGGAACGGACGTAGTGCAACAGGTGCTCATGGCACCATGGAAATGCAATTCCATTGTCTTGCCTGTGAGCATCCTTCCGAAATGTTTGGTTTTGTGAAGGAAGTTTTCATTAACTTTGTGAAAGAATGGACAGCTGAGAACCTCTTGAGGGAACTTGAATATGTGAGAAGAATATTCTGTGCCAGTGAGGATGCAAGAGGGAAAAAGCTGCATGAAATTGCCAACCAGATGTCATCTAAATTACTTGATGGAGCTGCACTTCAGGATGTGCAAAACCAAATTTTGACCTTTTTCTCTGGTAAGATTAGTTTTTGCGTTATTTTGTCTTGCTGTCATCTTGTTTGAGTACATCTGGTGCATGATCAACTTCTTTTACACATATTATGTATGTGTTTGAGCAGCAAATTTTAACTTATACTATAAAAACAGTGTCACGAGCAATCAAGACTAAATCTATATTTTCTTCCTCTTTTCGTTTTTAGTTTGGTTTTTGTGTTGAAATCGTTGTTAATTCAAGTTCTGAGACCCAAATTTTTATGAACACGAGCAATATAATCATTGGTAAATTTGTGGTGCGGTTTCAAGCGGACCAGGATACATGAAGGGCCGAAAATAGCATGCTCTTTCTCTTTAAAATCTTGGCTGTCTTCATTATCCTTTATTTTCAACCCTCTCTTATGTTTTTCTGTGCGAAAACTGCTATGCACAGGGAAAGAAAAATCAAGATTTCATATTTGTAATTGATGCCACTCTTACCCTACTTTTATCTTCTTGTTTATCCTTTTGCTTATAAATTATTTCATTGAATTACTTACTTGAAACTCGAAAGTTTTTTCTTATCAATGGTTGAAATATGAGGAACGTGAAGTCATGGAAACCAAGTTTTTGAATCATAATATTCATATAGTTTGAATTTCTTTTCTTTGATTAGTTATGGAGTTAGTTTTTGAGATTTTACATTATCAGCCTGGAAGATATACTTGATGGTGAGAGCTTCTCATGTTCTATCATATGTATGGCCTCGAAATATCTTTGGCTTTGTTTGGTTATGATACCGACATTTCTGAAGTTTTTTTTCGAAAAATGAGTTTTTAAAAAATATATAATAATTAAACATGTGTTTGTTTATATTTTTAAAAACACGATAAATTTTTAATATTATATTGGCTAATATTAATAGAAAGTGAAAATGGTTTTTAGATAACGAAATGAAATGAATAATAGTGTTTTTTAAAAATTTTAAAGATGAAAGTATTTTCAGAAAACATTGACAACCGAAGCCTTAGTTCTCCTTGGGTTCACATATTTGCTAAAATCACTTCCTTTGATTGCAGAAAACGAAACACTCAACACCACAAGCGTTTCTATCGAAGCCGGAAAGAACTTCTCGACGCGAAACCAAAATATCAGCAATGGCAGTGCTGGGCTGAGCCAAGGAACTGGGTGGACAAAAACCATCCGTCCGACTAAGACTGCACCTCTCGAAAACTCTATCCATTTACTTCCTGATTTTGACAGAAAAAGGAATGACAAATACTCGATAAGCATGGATTTGCTGAAAAACACTCAAAAAGAACCTGTTTTCGACGAATTGGAGAGTATTGTAAAAGTCAAACAAGCGGAGGCAAATATGTTTCAAACACGTGCTGACGATGCTCGAAGGGAAGCTGAAGCACTGAAGCGAATTTCAACCAAAAAAGATGAAATGATCGAAGAAGAGTACAAGAGCAGGATCGCGAAATTGCGTCTGTCAGAAGCTGAGGAAATGCAAAAACAAAAGATGGAGGAGCTCCAAGCTCTGGACCGAGTGTATCAAGAATATTTCAACATGAGAATCAGAATGGAATCAGACATCAAAGACCTTCTGTTGAAAATGGAAGCAACAAGAAGGAACCTTCCAACGTGATCAACATGCTGCTTTTCATCTTCTTTGAATCCCTCGGTATTCTGAAGATTCGCCTGCTATTTATCATTGCATTTTGTATCTCTGTTAGGTGCTCTACTAAGTATATCTTCAATTGCTGTGCTAAGTTGCTAACTAAAATCCGTGCACAGGGTAGCGATTTCGATTTTCTTCGATGAATTTTATCAGTGTGGAAAGAATGCGGATGGAGAAATGATAGGTCAAAGTTTATAACTGTTGTTTGTAATCACCATCTGAAACTAAATTTTATCTCCTTTCTTTCAACAAAAAGGAAAGATAACCATTCTTGTTTTTACTTAGATTTCTGCCTTCCATTTCTTCTCAGTACTTTCAAACAGGAGAATTGGGTTACTGATTCTACGCAATTATGTTGTCTAACGTGTTATGTATGTTACGTAATAAATGAAAATTATATATATGATTTGATTATGTGATTATAAAATTTTAAATTAAATAAATAAAAAGTATTGATATGATTATTTTATGACAAAATAATTACTAGAAAATAAATCGAGTTTACAAAATTAATATTAGTAAATAAACGAAAAAATATGTTCCTTAACAAGTAAATAACCAAAATAAAAGGATACAAATTTGTGTAGCCGAAGTTCGGATTAACAAAACAATTATTCAATCTACATTTTGTATGAGTATTGTTTTCAAATGTCTTGAATACGTCACGACAACATAGTGATATCAATGATTCATCTTTGCGAGTTATTCAGGAAATTCTCCCTAGCTTTATCTCCGTTCTCTGGTCTCGCTTTTTTTTTTTTTTTTAACGGTCCAACAATTATTCTTCTATATATATAGACTTATGGGAAAAGTTAAGGTTTATGTTCGCATGTCATGAAAATGTTTATGTTTAAAGTTGATGCATCATTATGAAAATGTTTATGTTTAAAGTTCATGCATCATAAAAAGGTTTACGAAAATGTTCATGTTTGAAGTTTATGCATCTTCATGAAAACGATATTTTAAGTACAAGTATTTTTCACTGTTGCTTGTGGTTTTATAAGTATTACTTGTTAACAAGAATATGACGTGTTGAGTCTTTAGACTCACTAGGTATGATTGATGCATGTGTTTATTTTATTAATGTTATGGGAGGTCTTGATGGTTGACCTAACTGGACTGAAAGTGGACACGACCCGAGGTCCGGCGCTTCTAGCTTTCCGCATTTATGATTATGATTTATGTTAAAGATTTTTACGACTCTTTATTTATACTTTTGAGTGATTTTTGAAAGATTATAGTATGAGCTGTATTTCTCAAATATATAGTTGATTGTTTTAATTTTAACATGGTTCTAAAATTTTTTTATGCAAATTTGTATGATTCGGCCGATGCTATGTAAGGTTTTTAAAAAAATAAAAAATTTAGTACTATTTAAGCAAAAGAAAAGCAAACGTTTCAGTTTTTATCATTTTCACCCCTCAAACCATCATATCGTTTCCGCACTATTTTGTGATTTGTTGGTTATATATTTGAACAAGATCAGCTACAATCTCTAACAGGATTTTAGCACCATTTGAAAAAGATATCAACAAAGGATAGAGTTTATTCACCCCCTCTAAACTCTATATCGATTCCCAACATATTTCATTATCACATTCCAAGAACCAAATAATATTCATTTTATCCACTGTTTTCATTTATATTATAACATATTCTTTATATTATACATATTTCATAATGGCATCTTATGAATCAAATAATATTCATTTATCCACTGTATTCACTTATAAAATACTAATAACATTGACTTAAGCTCCATTGAAAAACATATTGACTATGATGACAATAAATTTGGTGAAATGAATTCGAACTCACGTAAAAATTAAAAAAAATCATAATCATTCTAGAACAAATACTTTGGACAAAATTATACGGCTAGCTAATCTATGGAATACTTTGAAAAAATGAAAACGAAGTGGAAAATATTTATCCTCATTTTCTTTGAATTTTCTGATCTAAATAAGTTACGTGTGAATTCACATATGAGGAGTCGAGAATCACGGTTTTGTCCCAAATCTTTGTAGCCGTATAAATTGGATAGAACGGCAGGAAATATCCCATTTTTAGATCATTGATGCGCATAAAACGACCACACGCAGTCTGCTTTTGTTAATCACCCACTGCGAGCCGGAAAAACTTAATTTTGCCGAGAAAATTATGACCACTTGTTCAGCTTTCTCTTCACTTCTCAACATTTCCGATTCCAAAATCACGAATCCGGATGTGGGTTTCTCCAAGAACAAGTTTTTATTGGGCAAGAAACCTTTTCCCAGTTTTCGCCCCAAGAAATCTGCCCCAATTGCGGATAATTACCCCTCGTCATCCGGTTCTTGCAATTCAGCCACCATCGCAAATTCGGTAACTCTTGATTTCGGTAGTGTAAATGACGAGGAAGTTAAGAAAGCTGAGTCGAAATTGGGGTCAAAGGTTCGGGTCACGGTGCCACTCACTGTGTACCATGTGCCGAAATTGCCTGAACTTGAGTTAACGGGCATGGTTGGTGTGTTGAAGCAGTATGTTGGTTTCCATAAGGGGAAAAGAATCTCGGCAAACTTTCCGTATAAAGTGGAGTTCGAGACGGACCAGGTTTTGGGTCGAGACGGTAAACCGGTGAAATTCACTGCACACTTGAGGGAAGATGAGTTTGAGATTCTTGTATGATTGTTTTAGAATTTGATAATAGCGTCGTTTGCCTTTTCTTTTGAACATTAACTACTGCGCTTTGTAATAATTTTGTGTACAAGTACTATTTTTTGCAACACATTGTAGATATTGCTTACTCTATTTTTCTGCAAGTTATCCCATCGATTTTCCGGGGATTTGTTCTTTACTCTTGAGGATAGAATAGGGTGTTTGAAGTTAATAGAATGGTTGTGTGTGAAGATTGTGCTGAGAAGAAGGTTGGTTACTGATTCTAAATTGCGTGAAGATTCTATATCAATTGTTGAGCGTTTTTAGTATCACAAGTTGTCCTTAGTCCTTCTTTGGCAGTTAAATGCTGACTTTATTGATGTTAGTATTTGGAGTGTAGTTAAAATATATTTCTGTTTAGATTTAATAAACATATGAAAGAGGTGAGGTTTTGGTATCATGTCTTTGCTCACCTTTGTGACAAATTGTCAGCGATGAGCTCTGCGCTCAACACAAATAAATCTGTCTAACGATTAAAGATCAGTTTGGAAAATGTTGTCTGTGACGAGCTTATGAAAAGCATGGCATTATCCCCAACTATTTTTTGTGTTTCTTATTATGCTCTACATGGATATCTAGATGTTGTAGAGGTAAAACGCTTTTGGAAATGAGACAGGAATACGCAGCTGAAAGCAATGCAAACATCTAAATATGTGATATTAATGCATCTTTTTATGTTCATTATGGTGGATGTAGCTAGCAAAGCTGGTTATAGATTTCACAACTGACAAATTATTTGAATTTAAAAGGGCTGATCAATATTTCGTATTTATTTCAGCCTTAGCAGAAGTGGCTAGGCGGCTTGGGTGGATGGTCTATCCACATTAAGTGGTACCACCAGCCAATCTGGAAGAACGGTTGATTTGTCAATTATGGTCTATCCACCTTAAGTGGTACCACCAGCCAATCTAGAAGAGCAGTTGATTTATCAATTTCTAGTCTTCATCTATATGATGTTTCATCCATTTTAGTTAAGGATGACAATGGACCCGATCCTACATAAAACCCACCCCGTTTGGGAAAGGTCCAAACCCGGTCAATCAGGCTGCGGGTCGGGTCAGGTCTAGACCTGGGGTCTAGACCCGGGTCCGAGCTAGGTCTCAATTTTACCTAGACCACCCCAGATGTATAATAATATAATATAATATAATATAATATAATATATTTATCTATATATAAAAATATAATAATGATATATTATATCCAACCAATGCGAGACGGGTCGCAAGTCTAAACTTTTTTTGGCGGGGTGGGGTGGGTCTCGAGCTTGGCCAAACACGTTCTGTTGTCATTCTTAATTTTAGGTTCTATCAATTTACGAAAAGCCGCTCCACAATGGTAAAGGCACGTCCTATGTGTTGGACTAAGCGACAATAGTCACATTTAAATCTTGAATATGTTTGAAGATCTCAAAAAGATCTTTCAGTTCTGTGGAGAATCTTCAAACTCCGTTTCCATCCAAAATCTAATAGAGTGTTGCCGATTTTGACCGGAGAATCTATTAGAGACATTACAGTGGAGATTCTAATCAAAATATTATACAAACCATACTGTCAGAGAGTGCTTTTTCGTGCTAGGTCACTGACATAGGTATTTTTTTAATCTTCTTCGTTGATTGTAGTGTTCTAAAACTCTCTTTAGGCAGTGTCCAGGCACCAGGCACTAGGCGTGACCCGACCACACTGACAAGGTGCTAATCGGCCAGCCTAGGCTGCCTTAGTATATGGTTGTGAGGCCCGGGTTCGAAGAGGGCGAGGGGTGATCTTCGGTGTCATGAGGTTACACGAACAATGAGCGGCTCCTGACAGGCTTCTAGACGAAAAGAACATGAATGAACCGATCTTACACCCCAAGGAGAGGGATTCCAAAAACTGTTCAGGTATGGGACAGTGCAGTTGAGGAGGGCTTAAAAGATTTGATAGGTACTATTCATATCAAGAAGGTGCATCTTTTTTTCGGTAGCTCATCACATAAGAACTCCAAAGTTAAGCGTGCTTGATTTGAGGCAATTCTGGGATGGATGACCCCTTGGTAAGTTTCCTAGGGTGTGTGTGAGTGAGGACATAAGCACATTGGAAAGACAAGTCTTGGTACAGTGAGGACAGTCCTCGAATCTGGGGCATTACAGTTGGTAACAGAGCCGACATCTCATAGTACGGTGTGGTTCGGGGACGAACCAAGCGGAAGTTGGTGGGCATGTGAGGCCCTGGGCCGAAGAGGCCGGGGGGGTGTGATCGCCGGTGCCATGAGGTTGCACGGACAATGAGCGGCTTCTGGCAGGCTTTTAGACGAAGGGAACATGAATGAATCGATCTTACACCAGAAGGGGAGAGATTCAAAAAACTGTTCAGGTATGAGACTGTGTAGTTGAAGAAAGCTTAAAAGATTTGATAGGTACTACTCATATCAACAAGGTGCATCCTCTTTTCGGTAGCTCGTCACATAAGAACTCCAAAATTAAGCTTGCTTGACTTGGGGCAATTTTGGGATTAGTGACCTCCTGGGAAGTTTCCTAGGGTGTGTATGAGTGAGGACATAAGCATGCTGGAAAGACAAGTCTTGGTACAGTGAGGACAGTCGTCGAATATGGGGCGTTACAATGATAGTTTGGGAGAGTAGTCTAGGTAAAAGAGATTGCACTCCTTATAACCGCTGCAATGGCTGTCTTTAAGAATTTCAAAGATTTCGACGAGAGAATAGCGTTTTACGCATGACGAGATATGAGCAAATCCAGAACAATTGGAAACAAATGGGTTCAACTAGGGTTAGGGAACGTACTAATATATAGTCAATTGTTGGCCATTTAATATGATAATTAAGCCCATTAGCACCTAGGCGGCCTAGGTACTAAGCGTCAGTCTAGTGCCTTGAGAATTTTAGAACCTTGGTTGATCGATGAAGGAGACAAAAAGAAGAGGGGTGGAGGTCCGGCATGGGTGTAAACGTACCGAACCGATTCACGAGCTTTTAGAATCGGCTCGAAAAATATTTGATTCGTATTCGAGCTTATCAAATTCGAGCCGAACTCGAACATGTTCGAATTTTTTCTAGTCAAACTCAGGCCTAAAATTATTTTGTTCGATAGCTCGCGAGTCTTAATAACTTATCAATATAATATAATTATATATTAAATAAATAAGTTTTGAATCGTTCAAGTACTTAATTTTTAGCAGTAATTCGAATAGTTTGCGAACATGGTCGAATCTTTCGAGCCGAACTCGAACTTGAGCTTTAATTTGAACTGAATTGGCCAAAAATTTTAAAATTTTCAACCTTTAAATCGAGCTCAAACTCGAATAGAATTAATATGAGTCAAATTCGAATCTTCAAATTTTCGTCATATTCTGCTGGATTTGATTCGTTTACACCCGTAAGGTGGGGTATGAATTTGAAATAAAATAAATGAAACCTATCTTTATTTTATGATTCAAGCAGTTTCAGTTACTCCTTACGAGGAATAATATGTATGCAACGAGTATGCTTACTAATTAATGTCTACATTTTACTATATTATTGGGAAAAATATTTTAGGTGTAACATTCGCGAGGTCCCAACATATATTTTTGATGTAATCGATCACAATAAAAACTATATTTTCAACAACAAAAAAATTTGTGTAGAAAAATCATATAAAATACTTGCACATATTAATAAAAATAGATATATGTGAGTCGGTACTATTATGCCTAATTGCCTATGCATAAATTTTCAAAATATATAACTGTCATGATAGAAAATGTAAAGACCTCGCATCGTATTATCGTAAATCATATTTTGATTCTCGATAATTCATGAAATTGTCATATTATTAAGTATTTGAAGTATATAATTGAAAATGAAAGTGAGAAAATATGATGTGATAATGAAGGATTGTATTATTAATTTATTTGTGTTTGAAAAGTGTTCTGAACCGCAATATAGAAGTGACACATATTGCGGTTTTCAGCATAATTATCTGAATAATAGTTCAAATGAAATGAAACCAATTTCATTATAAATCTAATACATAGTACTAAAACTTTCTTGTTTTGGGTTTTGTTCAAATCCATTGGGAAATAGGCGCAAAATCATCCTGAAATGTATCTTGTGCATTGAAGTTCTTGCACTCACATATTTTCAGAGAATGAGCATAACTCTTGCGTCTGATACATATTATTGTTTTTAATTTCACTTAGTTCTGTTGATATACATGAAATGGAGAAACTATAAGCTCGTTAGTACCAACCTTTTATGTTCTCTTGTCGATTTGATGTCTAAGATTGATCTTTCTCTCTTCAATCACATTGGTGAATGGTTGACTCGAAGGCTCAAGATAAGGATCTAGAGCTTAAATTTTTGCTTCGGCCGACTCACCTAAAGATGTTCCCAACTTAGCACTTGTTCTTGGATTGAAGTGTTTTATTCCCTTTCTGTCATTTTCTGGACATTTTTTACTTCTGGCATAATAATGAGATATAAATTCCTTCTTTTTTTGTCTTTCTGGCTTATTTCTAATGGTTGTTGGAAGATCATTTTCTTTACAACAAAAAGAGTACATTTATTAATACTCTTTATTCATTTGTAATTCTTTTGTAACGCTGTCATATGACACAATTCTGTCAATATTCCTTTGATAAAAGAGGTCTTACGTGCCAAAGTATCTGGATTGCCATGTACATATTCCTTAATTAACATTTCTCTCCAGGGGCTTGACATTTTGACAAATAAAAATTGCATTTTTATATTTTCTTCAACCCTTGAATTTCATCTATATTTAGTAAATAACATAATATATTCATCCACTAGACAGAGGTCATGTAATTCAAGACTATAAAGAGATTGAATATATTTATTTTTCTTCTTTGTGTCTTGACTCTTAAAATTTCTTACCCCTATAAATTGTGTTTAAATAGGGTTATCATTCTTCCAGCTATCTCACTAAGAGATTACCTAGTTATGACTAACTCTTTGGTTTCTGTCAAAGTCATTTCCCAGACGATTTTGACTGATTCCATCAGACTCATTTCTAAAAGTTTAATTAATCTTTGTTTGTTGAGATCAAGTATTCTTACGGTCATTCTTGTAGTCTATGTCCAGTCATTTGTGAGATCTTATTTGTTTTTGAAGTCCAGTACATCAAGGTTAAGCATAACCTTGTAAGGATGTATTAGTTCTAAAACAGACATCTCATAGAGTGTTTGGTGTAATGAAATTTGATTTTCCTTGGACCTTGTTCCCAATAGGTGTGCTTCTCCACCTACATGGAAATATGTTTGGGGCCCTCTCATATTTGTATTATGAGGTCTCGCACTTTTTCTTGGTGGTTCATCGGAAGATGGCCAAGTTATTGAAGGAGGTTCACTCCTATGGTGTTCATCTTCATATCTACGACATTAAGATTTGCAAAAGACTCCACAAGATCTTGAAGATCTTCTAAACCAATCTTTTCTAAGTTTTCATCGGCTTAATTTCTTTATAAGACAATTTTAATGAAATTAATCATTTTTTCTTCGTCGGTTAAAGGTTTTGACATTACCTTATTTGTCCCTCCTATTTGGTCTAATAAGGGTTCAGTACCAAATGATGATGATAATCTTCCGTCCGAGATCTTTTTACTAAAACTTGATTGTTATTTTATAGTTCGGATTTTTGTTTGAATATCCTTTAATGTTTCAATAATTTATTCTTGTTTCTCAAAGATTTCCTTAATTTTACGCGGTACATATTATAACTGATTTTCATAGTTTTGCACCGTCTTTTGGATCACTCCAAGATCATCGGAGAATTTAGAGAAATCAGAGACTATTTACAGGAAGCTATTACTCTTGAATCACAAGTTTACTTTAGGATTATAATATTTTTATTTTTGCCCCTGATTTCTAAACTTGCTTACATCTTCTTGTAAATATTCCAAAATATTGGAATAAACAATAATTTTTGAGAAAAATCTCATCATTAAGCATTTAATTAAACAATAATAATAAAATATATGTTTGAAATAATTTTACCTTGACTCTGATACTATTTCTGCCCAATTATAAAATCAAGGATATTTTAGATCACTTTGTCAAAAGATTAGGTTTCTTGTAAGATGATCTCACAAATTTTTTTTCGTGATACAGTTCAATCATGTCCATATTTATAGTAAAAAATAATACTTTTTAATAAGTGACCCAAATAGAATTTTAGTCAGAAAATTAACCTGTGAGAACGTTTCACATGAGTTTGTGTTGTCAAAATTGGAGGGTTCAAACTAAATTTTAATGTCATAGACAATAAATCATAAATTAAAACTCGAATTGATGATTTTTCTATAATTTACCCTTTAATCACCTTGTTCAAAACAAAAATTACATTTTGACATTTGATACCTTAGGAATGGACCCATCAAGATCATGCCCAAACTCCCGGCCCATCCCCAACACAAGTAGAGGGCCCATGACAGACCCATGTATTCTCTTATAAATATCAGGTTTGAACGTACGGTTCATTCATTCACTATATTGTTTTCAGCAGCGCCCTTAGCTGCTTCTCCCCATATATCCTCAGTCTCTGACTTGAGCGTCGGAGGGGCTACGCCAGGACACCCTCCTGGCCCCCTTCTAACGGTCTTATTTGTGATTTCAGGCTCAGGGTAACTTTCAAGCTTGCGTTTGGATGAGTGACACTTGCAGGAAGCGGACCATAAATTTTCCGTGATTATCACTTGGCGCCGTCTGTGGGAAGTTTGAGCTGAGACGTAGATATGGTAGTTAGGAGAGGGAGCAGAAGAACTAACACAGCATCGTCACGTCCTCAGATAGGAGCCGAACAATCTTATGTTGAGATGAGACAGGAACAGACACGTCTTGAGACGAGGCAGGAACAACCACGTCTTGAGACGAGACACGAACAACCTCGTCAGGAGACAAGATCCGAACAGCCTCGTCACGAGACCGAGGCCGAGCAACCCCCTCCCAATGAGAACGTGGGGAACTTGACCCTGGAACAATTGGGCCGATTTATTACCCAAATAGTAGACGAGGCCATGAGAAAGAACCAGGAATCTATGTTTGCTGAAGAACAGGCCACTCGACAGGAGCGAGCGGAAAATGCTGAACCTCCCAAGTGGGGAGAATATTGAGATGGGAGAGATGTGGAGGGAATTACGGATGTTGAGACATCAATTGGGAAACAGAGCGCCAGCACCCAAGAGAGGAAGCCCTTTTTCGCTCGCCATTTTAGAAGAAGGGCTTCCTCCAAATTTTCGACAGTCAAATGTAGGAGAGTACGACGGACATACTGACCCCGAGGAACACTTGGGAAGGTTTGATAATGCGGCCATGTTACATCAATATTCAGATGGGGTTAGGTGTAGGGTGTTTCTGGGCACGCTCGTGAGGTCAGTTCAACAATGGTTTAACACCTTGCATCCCAATTCCATACAGTTTTTCGAGGATTTTTCTACGGCTTTTTTGCACCAATTTTCTAGCAGTAAGAAGCACCAGAAAAATTATTTGTGCATGTTTGTGATGAAGTAGCAAGAAACTGAAACTCTGCGAGAATTTATCCGACGTTTCAACGATGCAGCGTTGGATATACCTGATGCTTCCCCTGACATCATGATAAGTGCCTTTACCCAGGGACTGAGAGGAGGGGAGTTCTTTAAATCGTTGGTCAAGAAACCTCCATCAAGTTATGATGATCTGTTATCTAGGGCGGAAAAATATGTAAATCTAGAAGATGCCCAGCGGCATAAGAGGATGGAGCAGCGGCCTGGGGGAAGTAGAGTTGAGGGAGCAGAAAGAGGAGGTAGGAAGAGATGTGCGGGCAAGAGGGAGGAGGATAAAGCTAGGGACAGAGGAAAATTCTCATCCCATGTTCCTCTGGATAGGAGTCGTGACAAGGTGATGGAGGTAAGGGAGCCCGAGGAGAGATGGGAGAAGTCGCAAAGGGTTGAGAGCAGTGCTAGATTGCCTTCGCGGGACAGACGAGAATGATCCTCATCCGGGAGTCGACAGAGGTCTCGCCCGTCCCCTAGACGTGGTCAAGGCCCTCCGTGGATAAATCAGAGGGTCGGGGAGCAGAGAGGGGAAGGTCGAGGTCAAGATGTACCTCAGGAGCTCGTAGAGCCAAGGAGGAGAATGAATGAGGATAACCACCTTACAAGAGGAATGATTCATATGATCTCGGGAAATGCTACTGATGGAGACTCTGGGCGAGCTCGGAAGGCACATGGGAGAAGGTTGGAGAACTCTGAGATATCTAGGGGTGCAGACTTACCACAAGACCCCGTGATTAGCTTTGGGCCGGAAGACCTCCAAGGCGTTGTGTCTCCACATGACAATGCCTTGGCAGTGACAGCCACCATTGCCAATTATGATGTGGCGAGGATATTTATTGATAATGGAAGCTCTGTAAACATCTTGTTCAAGAGCACGTTGGATCAAATGAACGTGGAAGGATTTGAGTTTGAGTCGGTCTCCACCCCGCTGTATGGGTTTGCAGTACACGCCGTCCCGTCTTTGGGTCAGATTGTTTTTCCCCTATCCTTGTGGACTGATCCTCAACGGGTAACAAAGATGATAACCTTTACCGTGGTGGCTATCCCGTCAGCATATAATGGAATCCTAGGACGACCAGCCCTGAAGGATTTTAGAGTTGTAGCTTCTATTTATCATCAGAAACTTAAGTTTTCTGTGGGAAAAAGAGTTGGAGTCTTGTGCGGGGACCAAAAAGTCACGCGTCAGTGTTATGAAGGGGTAGTGAGGGAGGAAGGAAAAAGAACGTGTGTGGAGGTTAACATGATTAAAAAGGAAGAAATGGGTGACTTGGTCCTGGTGAAGGTACAAGAAGAACATGGGAGAAAGTTGGACACAAAGTGGGAGGGTCTTTTCAGAATGATCGAGAAATTTAATTCTGGAGCTTGTTACTTGGAGAATGTTCAAGGCAAGGCTTTAAAGAGGCCCTGGAATGCTTACCACCTTAGGGAATATCATTCTGGATTGTATCGTTGATGTATTTCATCTTTACATTTTCCCATGTAATCAGTTGGAATTCAATAAAATCAAGTTCTTCTTTCCAGTTCATGAATGTTGGTGTATTATGAAAGTGAGAAAATTAAATTTTTTTGCTAAGGCATCGCCTAACAGAGGAGCAGAGTTGGGAAGGAGAAAATTAAAATTTTCCTATTAGGGCATCGCCCCCAAAAGCTCTTCAGAAACCACACAATCACTCGCAAGGGACAGAGGGCAACGCTGTTGGGCGAGCGTGCGAGGCATGCACTTGACGTGGGCGAGGGGCGAGGGGAGAGGCGCTGCACGCTGCTGGCGTGGGTGAGGGGCGAGGAGCTGTGGCGAGGCTGGGGCGAATGTACGGGGTGAGGGCGAGGGCAAGGGCGAGGCCGCACAGGGCGAGGGGCGCACAGGCGGAAGCGAGCGCGCGAGCAGAGTTAGACGTGCAGAGCGAGGCTGGGAGGGGCGAGCGGCGAGCGTGCAAGGCGTGGGGCGAGGGGCAAGCGGCGAGCGGCGAGCGTGCAGGAGTGTAAGGCAAGGGGCGGGCATGCAAGGCGTTGGGCGAGGCATGAGCTCGGCGAGCAGGCGCGCGCTCGGCGAGCTTGCGGGAGGGCGAGGGCTTGCAGGCATTCAAGCGCGCTTGGAGAGCAGGCGTGCACTCGGCGAGGACGTGCGCGACGAGTAGGGAGGTGGGCGCTCGGCGAGCTTGTGGGAGGGCGAGGAGCGCGCAGGCGTTCGAATGCACGTCGAGCAAAGTGACGAGAGAGGAGGAGAGGGGCTAGGGTTGTTGGGCGAGGGCTCAGCGGCGGGGGTGAGGGGTGAGCGGCATGCGGCGAGAGAGAAGGCGAGGGGCTTGAGCGGTGACTTGGGCGAGGCGAGGGCAGCTCGGAGCGGTGGCGTGCGCAAGGGTGTGGCGAGGTTGAGCGGTGGCTTGCGCGGGTGATGACAAGGTGATGATGAAGCGGCGCTAGGGTAAAGCGCAGGTGATCCGTAGGCAGGGTAGAGCTGATGAATGAATTGCAGAGGAAATTCTGTATAGAAGAAATGAGAATGAAGTGAGGAGGGGCCTCTATTTGTAGAGTGAGCCCGGACCAAATCTTTTACCTTCAGAACAAGATTGCGATTTGATATGTTTCAAAACTTGTGCAGACTAGTGAGCAGCAGAGGAAAACTGCATAATTCACGCCTTGTAAACCAAGGACAACACAATAAATCGAACTTCGAACCTACGATTTAGTTCGACTCGGGAGGGGGAGACTGGTGATACCCCACGGTTCATTCATTCACTATATTGTTTTCAGCAGCGCCCTTAGCTGCTCCCCCCATATATCCTCAGTCTCTGACTTGAGCGTCGGAGGGGCTACGCCAGGACACCCTCCTGGCCCTCTTCTAACGGTCTTATTTGTGATTTCAGGCTCATGGTAACTTTTAAGCCTGCATCTGGATTAACGACATTTGCAGGAAGCGGAACATAAATTTTCCGTGAGTATTAACATTAGAAATTATTTTTTTCCTCTCCATTTTCAAAATTATTTAAGTCAAAATAATTACATATATACATTGCAACTGTTAAAATAAAGACTCCAATACTCCTCATAATTTTTAAATATTCTATCTGAAGTCAGAAAGAATAATTTACATGCTAGCCTACACGGCACAAAGAATAAACAATGACACGGACATGGTTTTAGTGAGAAATATCTATTTAACATCCACAGTTTAATAAAGACGACCGGGAATATTAATGAATATTTAAATTTTAGTTGTTGTTTAAAAAAATAATATGTATGTCAATATTATTTTGCATAATAATGTAGTAATTTGTCTACTATAATATTATTCAATACGAATCATTTGTGTGTATGTTTATTATTTTAAAGCCACGAACATGAAATTCTTAATTTATTGAAAAATAAAAATCAATATATACCCCAAAAATATTGAGACATATCTTTAGTTTCAAGATAATACAAAACCATATCTAAGTGGTTAATAATAATTAAAGATTTATAATACAAAAATCATATCTCAATGGTTAATCATATCACATTATTTTACACAAAATGCTATATTTCATATCTTCTAATGTGTTTTATTTTTTAAAAAGATTTTGTTGGAATCTATTTTATTAGTCAATGAACAAAAGATTGCTTCACATGTTAATTTTATGAGACGGAACTCCAACTCGACTCGATTCATTAACATAATATTACTTTTACATATAAATATGAACTGAGTTAACCCGACTCATTGATATAAATTTGTGATACCCTTACTCTTACTCAATTGGTTCATTCAATCTTTGCTCATAATTTATAAAGGTAATATTTTTCTTCTCGTCGGTAAATTGTATAGCAGAAAAATTCTATGATTAAGTGATTGTTATATTTGTCATCGTTTATTGATTTCTAAATCACATTTTTTATTTGATCGAGTGAACGTAAAATTTCCAGCGGATGATGTAAATCTGAAGGATCATTCGACATAAAGATTTAATAATCTTTTTCAAATAAGAAGGAATTTTGAGAATAGAAAATAGAGTGATATAAATTTCAAGAATTAGCACAAAATAAAATGAAAAGCATATTCTTGAGGTGAATCTCCTTAGCCGATCACGCACGCACGTAACATAGTTACCTAGTATACACCCTCTACGGCACGGCTTCCCTGATCAGTTTTCAACCCCCACGAACCTCTATATCAGCTCCGTGATTTCTTGAAAAAGATACGCTAGATGTCTGTTATAAAATTGAAGAACGATTGGTGAGTTCATTTTAATGGGTGCTTCCCCATTTTCTCTGATTTTGTTATTTTCGTGTTTAGGTATGTGTGGAGATGGTTTTTTTTGCGTCGAATTTTGTGGTTTGAGTTTGTTTTTTCGTTGTACTCTCAGGTTTCGTGATGATTGTGCGTCCGGACCGTTAAATTTTTTAGGGGTTTTTTTTGTTTTATTTCTTTATGATTTTTGTCATGGAATTTATAGAATGATTTACAATTCTCAGCAGATCTCACGGAACGGGTGGTTCCTTGTTTACTTGTTTATCCTTTTAATCCATCTACTGTTGTTATGAATTGCACTATGTGAATTTTGCAAAGAATCGTACTCGCGGTTGACTCTGTGTTTATGCAAATCCAAAGGTTGTGGCAGCTGAAGAGTTGACTTATGCACGACTAACTGCCTAACTGAATACTATGTTCGGTTGAGACTGCGATCAGTGATTTGCAAATGGGTTGTTTGGTATTTCTTCTCAAGCTAAGATATTGGAATACTGGTTGTGTTGTCTGATGTGCTCAGTTATCGTATGACCTTAGCATCTTAGTCTGTTTTGAATATTGGCGCTGATGTTACGACACAATAGGAGGAAAATGGCATTATTCTAATACTTTTAAGGCTGATGATAATCTTAGGTTTGTATGATGAAACTTAAAACGTAAACTATGAATTTGGCTCTCTATTAATTTAAGAAGCTAGTAGTTGTAGATTAAACCTTAACATATTCTTCATTTTCTTGAAACTAGCATCTAGTTCTGATAGATGGTTTCTTCCCCTTTGTAAGTGGTTATCCCACTTATCCACTCTCATGCTCAATGATGAGAGTAGAGTAAAAGAATGAAATGTAGAACTCATGTACACAAATTTCTTATGTTTGTTCTTTCTGTGCCTTTTGCGTTTGGAGTTCTTATTTGTTTATGGATCTCTAACTTATATTGTTTGACTTTAGATGAGGAGCTGGGCATCAAGCATAAGTTTAAAGTGTCTGGTGTCTTAAAGATATTCATAATTCATAAGCGGGTGTTCAGTTGAATTGACGACCAAGCTATGTCTACAAGAATCGAAGATGGTTGAATAGCTATATGTGGCCTGGACATGTTCTCTTGGCTGGATATGAGTATACTGAAGTAAAGAGAACATCCGATTCTACCTTTTTCTTTTGGTGGTACAACGCTTGGTGGCATAAATAGGCTGAAAAATGAGTTTAGGAGTTAAGCCTATTCTTTCTCTTTTTCTCTTTATAGCTGTATTAAGTTATAGCGTAATAGCAGAAAACGAGAAGGGAACTTCAGAAACATTAGTAACTGCTCCACGAAGGAATGCAGGGGTTGGTGTGATAGATGGCTCGGGCGCAGAGCACATTTTTAATGTTGATAGCACTGGTAGAGAAAGAGGTGAACGGTGGCAGGGTGGGAATAAAGTTTCAGTGTCAACAGTTGCATTTTTAACGCTGGCAATGGCTGCTGCTACTGGTTTAGGTGCTGTTCCATTTTTCTTCGTGGAACTTGATTCTCAGTGGGCTGGAATATGCAATGGAATGGCTGCAGGAGTAATGTTGGCTGCTAGCTTTGACCTAATACAGGAAGGGCAGGACCATGGAAGTGGCAGTTGGGTTGTTCTTGGCATTTTAGCTGGTGGCATTTTTATATGGCTTTGCAAGAAGGTTCCAGCTCTTAGACCTATAATAATTTTTCCTTTTGAGACGTGGTTTACCAGTAGTTCAATCCAAGGCAACTATACTAGTGCAATTTTTTAGCAGCTGATGTCATTCTTTGGGGTCATCCCCTAAAGCTAGATTGTCTTTTATTTGTGTATTTTGCATGTGAATAAGGTGTGCATACAGATGTCCATTTTGTGCCTCTGTGTTACACTGTTACTGATAATATGTCCATCTGGCGATCTTCAACTGTTCTTGACTTCAAGTAGTTACAATATCCAATTTTTATTCATATAGTTCATCTATTGACAGAAGTGTATAATATTGTTGGAACAGTATACAGTCATCATCTCGTACTTTTGTTTCAACTGTTGGTTGATAAGATTGAAGGATTGAAATCTTTTATTTTTTACATTTGTTATGGGAGTTCATTGCGTTATATGCAATTGTAAACTAAAGGCTTTCTTCATGTAGTTTTTTTGTATTAAGCGTAAATATCAATCGCCACTAGCCTTGAACTACCCCTTCCTTTAAATTGTCATCTGGAATATGATCCCGATAATTCATTTGTCAGTGCACTTTAGTGTTTAATTTACTTTTCTCCTATACCCAGTTTCTTGAGCAATATGGTGAAGTAAGCATGCTGGACATAAAAGGAGCAGAAGCTACTAAAGTCATTCTAGTTGTTGGTATCATGACTCTTCATTCTTTTGGGGAGGGCTCTGGTGTTGGAGTATCCTTCGCTGGCTCCAAGGGTTTATCCCAGGGGATATTGGTGACGTTGGCCATTGCGGTGCACAACATACCTGAGGGGTTGGCTGTCAGTATGGTGCTTGCATCGAGAGGTGTGTCTCCACAGAATGCCATGTTATGGAGTGTGATTACGTCACTACCACAGGTAATTTATTTTGACTAGATGAGACTTATAAAATTGTGAAATGGCAAATAGGTTTTTTTCCGAATACCCAATATGGGGCCGAGGCTAACTGTGCAACATGTCCTCTAAGATGATTTTTTTGCATGGAAGGAATCCAGAGCAGTATAAACAGATCTTTGTGGCTTGTACTATCACCTTAAAATATTCAAATGTTGCAACGAATTGTTAGTAAACATGTCAAAACGGGTTAGCTGGGGGGCCTGGCCCGGCGGGCGTATCCCATTTTGACATCTATAATTATAAGAACCTAGAGTATTATTATGGATATATGCTGTATAATCAGTATTCAGTTGAGTTGATTTTTTGGCATGATCTGTGTATGTGATATATACTATATAATCCGGATTCAGTTGAGTAGATGTTTGAACTTGATGTGCTTGTGGGTGTGTATATATACATTGTGTCTCCATGATTACTCCGTTGAAATTTTACGCCTAGTTGTATAATTAGAAGCATTATGGTACAATCGAGACATGTGAATACAGCATGTCAGTCTGTAAGTGGATGCTATAAATTTGGGAATATGCACAATGTGCCACCTCATGAGTGGATTTCTTTGTCTACTTTTTATTAGATTCATGATACTGGGTTTGAACTTTTTTGGTGTTCCAATGTCCACTTAAGTATTCACTATTCCAAGTGAAACACCTAACCTGTTAGGTAAGGTCATTGAGAATCCTTAGTCATTGAAAATTTTCAGGTGATAATGGACCTTTGTTGATAAAGAATCTAAAATGTACTTTTTGTTAAATTGTCATCTCTGTGTGTGGAATAGTGAATGGCTTTGCTGCTGAAACCAGAGGAAGTAAATTCCATTTTTTGTCATCCATTTTCATTGCCTCTGTAAAACAGTTATTAATTGCCTGATATGAACCAGTGATATTCCTGGCTAGAAAAGCAAATGATATGGATATTTTGGTACAGTGGAATGTTTTTGAGGGACACGTGTGAAGTTTTTACTTCTTGCATTTGTTTTATTTCTTTTGTTGGGTATTAATATGATAAATTGCATCGTGTGATCTCTTGATTCAGCCTCTTGTTGCGGTTCCATCATTTATTTGTGCTGATGCATTCAATAAGTTCCTGCCATTTGCTACCGGATTTGCTGCTGGGTGTATGATTTGGATGGTTATCACTGAGGTTCTTCCAGAGGGATTCAAGGTAAACTTATTCGTTTTCATTTGCAGGGAACTGTGACAGTCTCTTTGTGCCTAAATAATGAAGCTAAATTTTCATACTTGATATGAGGTTAACATTTAGGAACAAAAAATTTTCTCTGTGCCCAATATGTTTTTCGACATTGCGTCCTGTGTAAGTATGTAGTTTGAGAATCCTAAACTTTTTTGTTGTATATTTTTTTCCAATTAGGCTTTGGAGCTCTTGAATTGAGTAAATGTAGATGTGCCTACCTATCAGGGATGAATTAGGCGGGGTAGAATTTTGGGTAGTTCATGTAAAAAAATATTTTGTATCACTTTGATGACCTGATTTCTAATGGGATCTTTTGTATTTCTATCCTATGTACGGGCGGCTAAAGCCTGATACCGGATTTTTTCCCCCTTGTTTAGCTTTGTTGGGAGTCTCATTGCTGGAGAGAGTTTTATCGACTCTTTTGTACGGTTTGGTGGTTTATTATCAAAATGTTGTTTTATATATATGTATATGATATATGTTTTTACGTCCGATATCTAACAAAGTAACAAATATAAGTATTACAGTATCTTCAACTTATCGAATCTAAAAGTGTCTCATATTTTTAATAAATGCTTGAAAGATATAGTTTATAACAACAATTCCATGAAATACAGTTGGATACAACATTAAGATCAAGAAAAAAATGAAGACTTAAATTAAGTAATTCTTGTAGAATATATCTACATAAAAGAAGTAAACGGATTCTCGATTCATATTTATTACAATGTCATTATCCTTCTAAATCAGTCTTAAAGGTTCGTCTGACAAATGGATTCAAAGTATATGTGTTTTGAAAATTTAATCTTGTAGAGTTCAAATTTTGCTAGTGTATTAATCCTTTTCTTTCTGATTAAAATGATCTTCCTGTATATGAAAAGCACAACTTTGTACTTCGTTTTTTTTTTCCTTCTTTTTTGTGGTACACTAGCAAAAATATATTCCTTTTAGTCTTAGCCCCTAAATCCTAATGAATTACTGGTCAACTTATTATGTTTTGCCTAATGTCTTTATTTTTAAAGAATGACCAACTCTAATAAACTAGATACAGTGCATTAGTCCAGGCCAAAGAAAGAGGAAGAAAAGAAATGTCAAACATTCTGGATAGCCCACAGTTTTAAAGTGAACTGTTTACTTTCTGGTTTCACAGTTTATATAATTTTGAAGTTGGTGTAGTGGATACGAGATAACGATTGTGAATATACAAATAGTTTAATAGTTTTTCAATGATGCACCAGAGGGAGATATTTCAACTCTTGTATTTGTAGTCAGTCTTTGTATAACAAAATAATGTCAGTATTTTAGTTAGATCTTGGACTGCACCAGTGGACAAGCGTTATATGGCCAACCGTCAGGCCTAGTGGTAAAATAGCGGTTTTCCAAAGAGCTATTTTGGCAAGACATGCTTGGTGAATGTATAACACCAGGTTTCTCCGAATGAGGAAAATGGATTGAGAATCACAGATTTGACATTCAGTGAGTTGAGGAAATTAAGCTGGTTAACTATTATGGTTCCCTCATTTGGGGGAAAATGAAAAAAGAGGCAGAAAGAAAGAAGAAAGAAAAAGCTGTATTATTCAACCTCCCAACATACTTGTCGTCAAATGATCAAATTCAACCTCTAGGGAAATTAACTTTCGGGTTATCCCTTTTACAAATAGCAGGAGGAGAAAAAAGGAAACTGGGCTTTATCCTTTGGTTGTGAATATTTCTATCTATCAAGTTGATTTTGTTTAGATCACGAGCGATTTGTATTTGGACTGTGATAGTGTGATTGATGATTTTCTTGTCTTTTTGGATTGCAGGAAACTTCCCCATCTCATGTTGCGTCAGCTGCTACACTTTCCATTGCATTTATGGAAGCTCTGAGTGTTGTGTTTGATCATTTCAGCCATAATTACAAGTAATATTTCTCTCCCTGTGTATGTACAAGCTTTTTTTTATTATTATTGGGAGTGGCTGAGAAATACAATTTTTATGGTAGAAGCCTATTAGAATTAGACTAGAGTGACTTTACCTTTCGTTGGCAACCATTAAATTTCAAGCTGTTTTCTGCATTTTCCTCTGTAAACACTTGTAATATGACATAGTTACTGTTCACATCGATCTTCCTCGAAAACAGGTTTATGAATCCTCCTTTGTAACCAAATCTTTACTTTGCAGCCCCGAGGATGCTTCTGGTCTTTTAGTTTCGGTACTTTTTGGTCTGGGACCCTTGCTTGGTGGCATAGCCCTTGTTGCATTTGCTCTTTCTTTCCATCTTCAGCATGCCGTCCTCACTGGTGTGGCCTCCGGCATCGCCTTTGTCCTTGGTGCTTGGCGACCCCTTCAACTACTCCTATCTTCAAAAATGGGCCTTTTTCCACTATTCTTTCTTCTCGCAGCAGGATCTATGTTTGCCCACGTGTTTATATCTAGTGCCATGAAGCTTGGAAGTCGCAAAAAGACATCAGCAAATACGTTAACTGATATCACTGGTTGTTCGATTAGCGCACCCACACTTCAATCAATCGTGTCTTGTTTGGCGATAGCCCTCCATGCTCTTGCTGAGGGGTTGGCATTGGGAGTGGCTGCACCCAAAGCTTATGGACTCGGAAGGCACATGGTTCTTCCTGTGTCCCTCCATGGATTTCCTCGTGGTGCAGCAGTCGCTAGCTGCATTTTTGGGGCAACTGACAGTTGGCATGGATCCCTTTCATCAGCTGCACTTATCGGATTCGTGGGCCCATTATCCGCCATAGTAGCAATACTTGCTGGAATCGACTATAAGGGTCTGGATCATGTTATGGTATTCGCGTGTGGGGCACTTTACCCCTGTTTTTGGAGCATTGTTCAGAGAGCGCTTAAGTTGAATAGACGAAAGAGCATTTTTGGTCTCGTTATTGGTATATTCTTTGCAAGTTTGTGCCTAACATGCACAAAATTAGTATGTTTGCATACGCCTTACTGCAATTCTGCGCCGGAAGCAGTTAGGTGACAATGGCAGAATCTTGGATATGTGTGTATTCTAATGGTTATACATACTGTGGACGAAAAAGCTGCAGTTACTTTTCATTATAATTCTATATGAGAATGGGGATGGTTCTTCTTAATGGCCTTGTGGTCGATGTGTTGTCGTTGAGCTATCAAACTTAAATTCCTACTGTCTTTACAAAATCATTGTCATAGTAAGCACTATCGAATCCAATGAAAAGGAAGATTTATTTTTCCAAGGAAAAACGTAAAAAAGAGATTTTTTGGATAAGAGGTGCTTGAAATACTAAAATTAGAATGAAAGAGAAAATTCAGTCTTATTGAGTTTTGATTTAAGATTTTCTACTATTCAATTGTATGTAATTGGCTAACAAATTGTTTATTCATGTCGTTCCAAATAATTAATCTTGTACTTATAAGGATAGCCGTCAAAATTCTTGTGTTCTCCTAATTTAATTTACCAAAACAACATCAAGTCAAAATTTATCGGTAATCAACTGAACACAATAGTGTTTCGTATTAATTAAATATAACATTTTCGTTCTATGAAAAATAGTTAATCTTGAAAATCTAACAATCGATATAGGTGCAATTGATAAATACAATTTCGTTGATTTATTTAGATTATGTTATGATAGCACAAAAAACCTAATATCTCGCTACTCACATATCAATTATTCATTACGATTACGGATCATGGAATTTATGTATAACAATCACACATCAAAATAAATTGTCAGATTAATCGACATATAACTTTCATATAAATATATAAATAAATTATAAACCAAAAAATACTTGAACAAACAAGCATATTAAACTAAAATGCAGAAACATTACACTTTACAGTGATAAAATTGAAATAATAGAAATATCCCTTGAATCAGAAGTAAAAATGTAGCCTAGAGTTGTGGAGAGAAGATGAAAATCCCACACCTTTATCTAATTTCTTTCACATGAAGTTGATGTGGAGTAAAGAGAAGCCTAAAGAAAAACCCAAAAGTAGAATAAAATCTAATAATATTAGAAACATATTATGTCTATCAATAAGGAAACTAGTGTTTTATGGAATAAAACTCTATCAAATATTTCATTATCTCAATAATATATTCAGCTCTCCAAAAACCTTTAATGATTCAAATACCACAATTAATACACATAAAATATGGTATTATCACCGTAATTTTCGAGCTCCTAAAAGACAATCGCAAAGCAGTGACAAGGCGTGACCACACCTTGTTCCAAGACTCCTTCTGTTTTGATCATTCTTCCAAAGCTCTATCTTGGAAACTTCAGATGTGATAAAAATCACATGTTTAGCTCAAATTTGCTTCAAGACAATAAAATTTTCTCTTACAACAAAATAACAAAAAAATTTATCAATTAAATATGTCCAACAGCAGAAACAATAAAAAATTTGATAATAAAAATATGAATCGTTACGAGCTTTTATAAGTAGTATTCAACCTTGATTTTGGATTTTTTTACGTCATTGTACTCGGCTAAATCTTTAAACGATCTCGTATAAAAAGATGGGCCAAATTTCATACTTCCCAAGGCATGTTTAACTATGATATTGGATTTTATGTTTAGAATCACCAAAATTCTATTAGTGCAGCCATCTATCAATTATAGGATTTGGCCGTTTTTCCATCTTCACCAAATATAGTCATTAGTTAAATCTCGACGAGGTCAGACAAACATTTAAACACCAACAGGTGGAGCACGAAAAGCGACCGAAAAATTGAAGAGAAGCAGATGAAGAACAATGTAATTAAAAAAAATCAGCCTTGGTCACCATTACTAGAAGCAGAAGCCTTTGAATGTTCCACAGTCACAATCAACATTGAAACAACACATCTCCGTTTACCAAAAATCAAATGACTTTGAAAAAGTTTCCTCTGTTTTAGCATTAAAAGCATCCAAATATACTACATTTTTGAATGCCTTGCATCTATCTTCCAGATAACGAAAACCCGGAAATAATTGATCTCTTTGTAATCTCCATAGCTTCTTATGGAATTGTAGAACGAATATTGTTTCTCTACTTGGTCTCGTCTAAAATGCCCACGAGACATTTCTCCAATAAAACTTCTGCGTTAACCCAAGCATGGTGTTTATCTGTACAAAGAATCAGGATCGCAACTTTACGAGCTCCGGATGTTGTATATAATTTACTCAAACTGAAACTGAGAAAAAACTTAGGTAGTGGTAAAGGATACTGAATAACAATGTGCTGTTTCTCCCAACAGCTTTCTTCAGCATGTCCTCACCTAAGAAAATAACGTATAAAAATATCGTGAAAAGCTTTGCAAGCAGAACGCATCTCATATCAATATATGGGAACCAGTTAGACATTACAATAATTGTGGCATCACTAAACAAAAGTCCGTATAGATAAGCCAAGGAACACTACATTCCTTTAAGAAGAAACAAGAATAAAAACTCATTTAAATTCCAAACACTTCAAAATTAAGCAGCCAACAATTTATAAGAAATAATCAACATGAAATAAAAAGCATAAAACAAATTAAAAGGCTCTTCGAGGTTAAAATAATATGCTGTCCTTACCAATCATCCTTTAATCAATTTCGAAATCTTAAGATGGAGAAGAAAAACCCAAAGAAACATGGCTTGGCCATCCCACCTAGCCAAGCTAGACATTTATAGAAAATACAGACTAGATAGAGATGAGCATATCAATTAAAACTTTAAGCACATAAGCATCATGGAGATGTACTAGCAATAAAAACACTAGTTAACTTGAAGGTTTAAAGAAGCACGATCATGTCAAAGTGTAGCAGATCAACAGTTTCCCTTACTAATAAGCGATCGAAATATGGTGCTTGGTTTGCTATATGATTTAGAAGATTTAAGTCCACTATAGCATTTGATACAGATATTTTCACCTAAACATAGTATTTCTTTCATTGGTCAATGGTGAAAGGAAACAATTCCCCCCTTTCGACAATAACTAATTAATCTCTCCATTCTTACTTTTTTAGGAAAGTAAGGCACCTGACCCCGCATTCACATTTGTCGTCTATTAATTTGGTTTAATCATTTTCTTAGGATTAGAAGAAACTGAGAGTAGACTTTCCCAGAAATTTAGCTTTCGTACCCAAATGTAAGGGCGTAAGCCAATAAAATGGCAGGGAAATATAGCAAACGCTGGTACGTTCACGTCAACTCACAATCATACGAGGGTAAAGAAATACAAGAGTATCATAGACAAGAAAGTAATTAGGAACATTTTAAGGATGATAAAAGGTAGTGGAGGCTTGAGACGAACATTCATCGCTTCTACCTAAAACCCTAATCCTAATTCCAAAATCTTACACTAATAGAATAGAAACTCAATATCAGAATACACACATATGAATACATGCATAAGTACATATATATATGTATACATATATCTGACCCAAGGCGATCAATCTTAACTCCAATGCCGATTAGAAGTCCTAGTTTGGATTTGTTGAAACATATAATCAGATTATTCAAGTGCCATTGTAATTGAAGAAAGTGTGATATAGGTGGATTTTACATGTTTTTCAAGTTATGTGATGTCTCATTGTGTTGCACATATCATTTAGATTGCATGCATTTTGTGGTGTTTTGTCATTTGTTATGTTTTTAGTTGCTCATATGTCTCGTGGTTGAAAATGCAGGCAATTCGGGAATAAAAAGAAAAGAAGTGATCAAAGGCCGATAAATTTCCGCCCGGGCGGCTGGAAGATGTGGATTGGAGAAGAAGGCCGAAAGATATCCGCCAGGGCGGAAACTTATGTGCGCCCGTGCGGAAACTAATGTGCATCCGGGCGCATCGATGGGAAAAATAAAAGCATATTTACGAGGGACATCCGCCCGGGCGAAAGCCTATGTGCGCCCTGGCGCTTTTGATTTTTGGAAAGATTCTAGGGTCGATTTGTTACCTTATTTTGGAGCCCATGACTGCTATGGAAGGGTTTTTGGGACGAATTTGAAGGGGGGGGGGGGAGACATTATTCAGCAGCCACCAAGGAGCTTTGGAGAAGGGAGGAGCTTGGAGTGGAAGATTATCGAGATTCCAAGCATCGTTCTTCGCGTTTTTCTTCAAATCTAGTGTTTTTAATTTAGAATTTATTGTTTAAACATTCTTTTGCTTATTTTTACAATGAATTTTAGTAGCTAAACTTTTATATTTGTTGGGATTAAGGGGATCCTACCCCGAATCTTTGGTTTAATGCATTAATATTCGACGTTTGTTTTATGTTTGAGTATGTTATTATGTTCATTGCGTTATTAAGGCGTAGCTAACTTTAATAATAATCTCATATCGCGAGTGAGTTCGAGAGAATAACTTGTGCTAGGAACGGTTAGCATAGTCCGTGGATCTACAATTTACATAGAAATATGAAATTGGATACATGTTGATAATTATAGTCCTAAGGGTCGAAAGCTAGGGGATTTCATAGACCGAAATGCAATTCACCTTTGATAAATAATTAACGAGATTTAATTAATTCACTGAGTGGAATTAGTTTGGTACAGTTCGAGAGGGCGTGTTCAATTGTGTAGGAAATCCTGTCAAAAGCGTAAATAATTGTCGAGGTGAATTGGTTAAATTAGGGAGGGGTAGGTGAACCAGAATTCCCAACAAATTCATTTGTCATTGAATTTTAATTAATCATTTTAATCAATCATTTAATTTTTGAATATTGTAGTTAATTATTAGTTGCGTCATTTCAGTAGTTAACTATCAATCCAATTATCGTTGTTATAAAGTTGAATAGTTGAAAATAATAATTGTATAAATCGGTCTCTGTGGGAACGATACTCGTACTCTTGTACACTATATTATTACTTGACATCGTGCACTTGCGATTATTTTGAGCTTAAATATCATAAATTTTTACCAAGGATTTTACAGTGCAAGTTTTGCTCGATCAAGTTTTTGGCGCCGTTGCCGGGGACTGTTAATTCACAATTTTATTTTTAGTTATTTTCTTTAGCATTGCTTTATTTTTCTTGAGCTAACACTCCATATTCTATTCCAGATATCCTTTCCGATGTATGCCAAAGTCACTTGACGTGGAGCTTGAGCAGTTTGACCTTGAAATTGAAAGAACTTTCCGCAGAAGAAGACAGCAGCAGAGACTTAAGTAACTGATGGAGAAGCACAAATGCGAGCATAAGGAGGAACACCATAATGATATACATGTTGAGGTGCCACGCTGCATACCGATGCTAGAGTATGCCCAGCCTTCTTTGGATGGTGCACGCCCCAGCATTGTGAGGCCTATTGTGAGGGCGAACCAATTCGAAATCAAGCGAGCTATAATTCAGATGATCCAGAATACGGTCCAATTTGGGGGATCTGCGTTAGATGACCCAAACATACACATCGCAGATTTTCTTAAAATTTTGCGATACTTTTAAATTTAATGGAGTTTGATGATGCTGTTAGATTTCGTTTATTTCCTTTCTCCTTACGTGACAAAGCTAAAGCCTGGTTAAATTGTTTACCTGTAGATTCTATCATCACATGGGAGGACATGGCGAAAGCATTTCTCATTAGATACTTTCCTCTATCTAAGACCATGAAGCTGCCGGCAGACATCACCACATTTGCTCAATTCGAGCAGAAGTCTTTATATGAGGCATGGGAGCGCTTCAAAGATTTATTACGGAGATGCCCGCATCACGAATTGCCACTTGGGTTAGTCGTTCAAACATTTTATTATGGCTTGCTTACTCCTAATCGTACTATGATAAATGCTGCTGCTTGTGGAAACCTATTGAAAAAAACTGATGAAGAAAGATATGAGTTGTTGGAGGAGATGGTTGCTAGCAGCTATCATCCTCAATCTGAAAGGAACAACCAGCGGAGAAGTGCAGGAGTTCACCAGGTAACTGACCTTTCTGTTATTACTGCACAACTTGATGTCTTGAACAGGAAATTGGACAGCTTGAATATGGGTGGCACGGCCATGCGTCTTCAAAAGATATTTTGTGATAAGTGTGGAGGTGAACACTCTGCGAAAGACTGTCAAAATGGCAATCCCTTTTATGTGCAAGACGAGGCACCAGTGAATCAAGTGGGAGTCCAAAACAGTCCAAGGAATGATCCGTATTCGAACACACATAATCCTGGATGGAGGCAACATCCCAACTTCTCATGGGGTGGTCAAAACAGTCAGAATCGACCACAGGGAGGACCGCCGTATGGAAAACAACCGATGTACAGATATGATCCTCCTAGAGAAGAAAAGTCCAATTTGGAGCAGATGATGTCTAAGTTTATCTCATCAACCGAAACTAGACTCCAAACCAAGATGCATCGATAAAGGGGCTAGAAAATTAGAATGCCCAACAAATTCATTTGTCATTGAATTTTAATTAATCATTTAATTTTTGAATATTGTAGTTAGTTATTAGTTGCGACATTTCAGTAGTAACTTATCAATCCAATTATCGTTGCTAAAAGTTGAATAGCTGAAAATAATAATAATAATTGTATAAATCGGTCTCTGTGGGAACGATACTCGTACTCTCGTACACTATATTATTACTTGACATCAGCGAGCCATGACCACCATATTCCAGGACATGATGCACAAAGAGATCGAGGACTACGTCGACGATATAGTGGTGAAATCAGGCAAAGGGGAGAATCACATTGCAGTACTGGATCGGGTCTTCAAGAGGTGCCGAGCAATCGAGCAAAACTTGCACTGTAAAATCCTTAGTAAAAATTTATAATATTTAACCTCGAAATAATCGCAAGTGCACGATATCAAGTAATAATATAGTGTACGAGAGTACGAGTATCGTTCCCACAGAGACCGATTTATACACTTATTATTTTCAGCTATTCAACTTTTAGCAACGATAATTGGATTGATAGTTAACTACTGAAATGGCGCAAATAATAACTAACTACAATATTCAAAAATTAAATGATTGATTAAAATGATTAATTAAAATTAATGACAAATGAATTTGTTGGGAATTCTGGTTCATCTACCCCTCCCTAATTTAACCAATTAACCTAATTATTTACGCTTTTGACAGGATTTCCTACACAATTGAATACGCCCTCTCGAACTGTGCCAAACTAATTCCACTTAGTGAAGCAATTAAATTTCTTTAATTATTTATCAAAGGTGAATTGCATTTCGGTCTATGAAATTCCCTAGCTTTCGACCCTTAGGACTATAACTATCAACATGTACCCGATTTCATAAGTCTATGTAAATTGTAGATCAACGGACTATGCTACCCATTCCTAGCACAAGTTATTCTCTCGAACTCACTCGCGATATGAGATTATTATTAAAGTTAGCTACGCTTTAATAACGCAGTGAACATAATAACATACTCAAATATAAAACAAACGTCGAATATCAAAGATTCGGGGTAGGATCCCCTTAATCCCAACAATATAAACGTTTAGCTACTAGAATTCATAGTAAAAATAAGCAAAATAATGTTTAAACAATAAATTCTGAATTAAAAACTAGATTTGAAGAAAAACGCGAAGAACGATGCTTGGAATCTCGATAATCTTCAACTCCAAGCTCCTCCCTTCTCCAAAGCTTCTTGGTGGCTGCTGAATAATGTCTCGATTCAAGAAGTATAGTCAAGCTCAATTCACACCTTCAAACATCCCCGTTCCCCACTCTAGTTTTAATTTTCACCATCTTATCATGCATGCTTCTACGTCCAACATTCGTGCAAAGAGAATTCAACCTTTTAAATAAAACTTCATGTCTCTACCACAGTATGTGCTAAAAAAGTGCGAGTACACGAAAGACTGGGCATGTCTCATCACCTCATAATCATCCTTGGCTAACAAGTACTACTTCGAACACTGTCAGCTGACACACAACCAATGCAAAATGACCAAGACCAAATGCCAACGAATAAAATCAACAAAGCACCAAAAAGAAAGCAACAAAACAACACCCATCCCCCCCAATGCTGAAGTCGAGCAGTGTCCCCAATGCATCAGACGATATAAAAAGAGACAGAGAGTGCGCAGCAAAATGGATGCAATATAACCGAATCATGCAAAAAAAAAAAAAGAAATAAATAAAATTAACGAAAATAAATGCAAGAAATAAAATAAGGGACAGAAGTGACTCCCCTATCAATCATCCTCCTCCTCGTGGGCCTCCGGGGGAATGACGCCAACTCCCGGCTCTGGTGCATCGGCATAGTGAAACTGAAACGGTGGCGGGAAAGCTGACATAGGTGGTGGAATAAGAGCCGGATCGATACCAGTGTTGCTCAGCGATAAACGCAGCATGGCATCGGTAGCGGTTTGATATGTCTGGCTCACAGCCTGCCACTATAACTGATGGTCAGCAAATGCTGAAAATTCGTCCATCCGATCTTGAAGAAGGGGACGTCGAGGTCGCGGGGCTGGTGCTGGGGGCTGCTGTGGCAGTGGATCAAAAGTCAAGGTGTCCCATAAAGGGCCAAACTGAGGAAAAGCCTTCCGCCGTACTGCGGTCTTCTGTACCCAGCTGGCGTCATCTAGAGCTTTTGTTGGTGGCAACCCCTCATCATCATCCTAGAAAACTACCCCGGCGGCCGCACACAGCTCGGTGATAATGTGAGGAAAGAACAATGCCACATTAGGATTGTGAATGCTCAGTTTGATCTGTGAATAGATAATCTTTCCCACATTGATTGGTATAGCAATCATCAGCGCATAAAGCAACACCCACTCTCTTTCTGCACGTCGCTATTGTGCCCGACTGGCATCAATCGTGTGGTCAAAAATGCATACCACATCGCAACCGGGACTAACAAATACTTCTCAGCAAAACAAGTGTAGGATCCAGGTGTCTTCCACGGAGACCCCGGATAGCAAATTCTGGGCATCATCAATTCCAAGTCGGGGTTGGCTGCCCATGCCAAAAAACTGAATCATCCACATCAAGTGTTTCAAGCAACTTATTAATCTCTTCAGAACTATAATTCACCAGTTTCCCTCGCACAAATGCTTTATTATCGTCTCGCTCAGCCGCATTGGCATAAAATTCTCGAACTACCGGTGCCACCGCGGCTTGCGATTGGGCACAAAATTTTTCCCATCCTCGATTTGAAATCTGATTTAGAATTGAAAGTTGGGCCACAAGTTGAAAACCACGCTCTCGAATTGGAGCTCGATGTATTTTGGCATGTTCATAATGTTCTTTAGCGGCTTCATTAACAAACGAACGGGAAATACGAGAGGATGACGAAGAAACATCATGACTTACCCGTGCTTTCTTCGGAGGCATCGTGGATGATTTGTAAAAAAAAACCCCGGAACAGTAACCTATATGGTGTAGTGCCTATAGGTGTTTTAAAAGCAGTTTGGTAAAGCATGTCATTTACCTGTAGAGTTAGAGCATCGGGCATACTGGGCAACAAAAGTACTGAACTTTAATTTTACTGATACAGGTGAACGACGTCTGTTTCAATTGGATCAGTTGGATGAATTTCGGAATCTGGCAGATGATCTCGCAATGTCATACAAGTAGAAAACAAAGAGGGCTCGTGACAGGCGAATCATCGCAAGGGAATTCAAGGAAGGTGAATATGTCATACTCTACAACTCCCGGTTGCGAATGTCTCCTGGAAAAATTGAAGTCGCGATGGTCTGGTCCATTCGTGATTTCTAAACTATACCCATCGGGAGCTGTAGAACTGCAAGATGGAAAGGATGGAACGCTCACGGTCAATGCCCAGCGAACGAAGCACTACATAGGTGGCACAATTGAGCCACAACTTGGCATCACCCCGGTTCCAAGACAGTCCGAACTGAAACTGACCGACAGTCAAGCTCTCGACTATAAATTTAGAACTACCACTCTTCCCTTTATCTTGTACTTAATTCGATTTAATTATTTGAGTTTATTTATTTTACATATTTATTTGCCAAAAAAAAAAAGAAGTGTGGGCAGCGCACGAGGTCCGCCGGCCCGGGCGCGCCTCTTTTACAATTGAAAGCCGCAAGACATCCGCCCGGGCGGATCGCGGAATTTTTAAATTTGTAGACTCCACATTTTCTTCTCCCATTCGAACCCTACCTTCTCCCTCTTCAATTTTCGCCGCCACTCTAATTCTCACTCACGTGACCCCCTTTTTGTGCCGTTTTCAGGTCCAATTTCGTGTCACCATCCTCACCTAGCAACAAGGCGTGATTTTTCCGACGTCCCCCTTATCTTTTCTGACGGCCACTGCAAATTTCCGGCCACCACTGCGAATCTCCGGCCACCACTGAGTTTCCGGCCACGTCGTCTCCTTCCACTCTCTTACCGGTCAACCTCGGTCTTGCAAGAGTTTCCCCAAGCACAAGCTTCCCCGACGCTTCTCTTCCCGGATTCCGGCGAGCCATTCAAATTCTGACAACATAACTCCTATTCCAGGTTCTTTTTTCACAAATCATCCACGATGCCTCCGAAGAAAGCACGGATTTCAAAACAAGGATGGGAAAAATTTTGTGCCCAACCGCAAGCCGCGGTGGCACCGGTAGTTCGAGAATTTTATGCCAATGTGGCTGAGCGAGACGATAATAAAGCATTTGTGCGAGGAAAACTAGTGTATTAGAGTTCTGCAGAGATTAATAAGTTGTTTGAAACACCTGCTGTGGATGATTCAGTTTATTTGGCATGGACAACCAACCCCGACTTGGAATTGATGATGCGCAGAATTTGCTATCCAGGGTCTCCGTGGAAGACACCTGGATCCTACAATTCTTTCGCTGAGAAGTATTTGTTAGTCCCGTTTGCGATGTGGTATGCATTTTTTATTACACGTTGATGCCAGTCGGGCACACTAGCGACGTGCAGAAGGAGGTGGGGTGTTGCTTTATGCGCCGATGACCGCTATACCAATCAATGTGGGAAAAATTATCTATTCACAGATCAAACTGAGCATTCACAATCCTAATGTGGCATTGTTCTTTCCTCACATTATCGCCGAGCAGTGTGCGGCCGCCGGGGTAGTTTTCCAGGATGATGATGAGTGGTTGCCACCGACAAAAGCCATGGATGACTCCAGCTGGGTACAGAAGACCGCGGTATGGCAGAAGGATTTTCCTCGGTTTGGCCCTTTATGAGACACCTTGACTTTTGATCCACTGCCATAGCAGCCCCCATCACCGACCCCGTGACCTCGACATCGCTTTCTTCAGGATCGGATGGACCAGTTTGCAGCATTTGCTGACCATCAGTTACAGTGGCACGCTGTGAGCCAGACATATCAAACCGCTACCGATGCCATGTTGCGTTTATCGCTGAGCCACACTGGTATCGATCCGGCTCTTATTCCACCACCTATGCCAGCTTTCCCGTCACCGTTTCAGTTTCACTACGCCGATGCACCAGAACCGGGAGCTAGCGTCATTCCCCCGGAGGCCCACGAGGAGGAGGATGATTGATAGGGGAGTCACTTCTGTCTCTTATTTTATTTCTTGCATTTCTTTTCGTTAATTTTATTTATTTCTGTTTTTGTTGCATGATTCGGTTATATTGCGTCCATTTTGCTGTGCACTCTTTGTCTCTTTTTCTATCGTCTGATGCATTGGGGACACTGCTCGACTTCAGCACTGGGGGGATGGGTGTTGTTTTGTTGCTTTCCTTTTGGTGCTTTGTTGATTTTATTCGTTGGCATTTGGTCTTGGTCATTTTGCATTGGTTGTGTGTCAGCTGACAGTGTTCGAAGTAGTACTTGTTAGCCAAGGATGATTATGAGGTGATGAGACATGCTCTGTCTATCGTGTACTCGCACTTCTTTAGCACATACTGTGGTAGAGACATGAAGTTTTATTTAAAAGGTTGAATTCTCTTTGCACGAATATTGGACCTAGAAGCATGCATGATAAGATGGTGAAATTTAAAACTAGAGTGGGGAATGGAGATGTTTGAAGGTGTGAATTAAGCTTGACTACATTTTCTTGAATCGAGGTATCTATCAGCAGCGTAATATTACAAAAAAAAAGAAGAAAGATGGAGATGTAAGGTGTGTGTGAGCCGAATAAAGGAATGAAATCCTATTCCTGGCTAACGATGGAGATGTAAGGTTTGGGGAGCCGAATAAAGGAATGAAATCCTATTCTAGGATAAAAATGTAGAACACATGGATTTGAATCTGAAATGAATGGTTCTGGTATATTCCTTTTATTACTGTATTCTAATTCAGTCGAAAAAAATATTGGCTGCTGGTGGTTACTGAGTGCAGAGGAATATAGGAGAGTAAGATTTACACTAACAGGCTGATTTAAATCTTTTACAATGGTTGAGAATGGATCCCTCTGTCATATATGATGCTAGGACTAACGACACACACACACGTTCATGTTTCATTTGAAACAGTGTCTAGACCAAGGAAGGTGCGAAGAGTTGTGCTTTTGCATTGATCGATAAGGGAATGTGTTGAGTTTCGCTGAGGCAAATTGGGACCATGAACACACTGTTGAGCTGATATGTGTTATGTTCCGTTTGTCGTGTCACCTCTTTTGCTCGAGGATGAGCAAAAGATTAGCATTGGGGGGTTGATATAGGTGGATTTTACATGTTTTTCATATTATGTGATGTCTCATTGTGTTACACATATCGTTTAGATTGCATGTATTTTGTGGTGTTGTCATTTGTTATGTTTTTAGTTTCTCATATGTCTCGTGGTTGAAAATGCAGGCAATTCGGGAATAAAAAGAAAAGAAGTGATCAAAGGCCGAAAGATATCCACCCAGGCGGAAACTTATGCACCCGGGCGGAAACTTGTGTGCGCCTAAGTTTCCGCCCGGGCGCCTGCAAGATGTGGATTGGAGAAGAAGTCCGAAAGATATCTGCCCGGGCGGATGGGAAAAATAAAAGTAGATTTACGAGAGCCCGATGTGCGCCCGGGCGCATTTGATTTTTGAAAGATTCTAAGGTCGATTTGTTTCCTTATTTTGGAGCCCATGACTGCTATGGAAGGGTTTTTGGGAGGAATTTGAAGGGGGGAGATATTATTCAGCAGCCACCAAGGAGCTTTGGAAAAGGGAGAAGCTTGGAGATGAAGATTATCGAGATTCCAAGCATCGTTCTTCACGTTTTTCTTCAAATCTAGTATTTTTAATTTAGAATTTATTATTTAAACATTCTTTTGCTTATTTTTACTATGAATTCTAGTAGCTAAACTTTTATATTTGTTGGGATTAAGGGGATCCTACCCCGAATCTTTGGTTTTTCGACGTTTGTTTTATATTAGAGTGTGTTATTATGTTCATTGCGTTATTAAAGCGTAGCTAACTTTAATAATAATCTCATATCGCGAGTGAGTTCGAGAGAATAACTTGTGCTAGGAACGGGTAGCATAGTCCGTGGATCTACAATTTACATAGAAATATGAAATTGGGTACATGTTGATAGTTATAGTCCTAAGGGTCGAAAGCTAGGTTATTTCATAGATCGAAATGCAATTCACCTTTGATAAATAATTAAATAGATTTAATTACTTCACTGAGTGGAATTAGTTTGGCACAGTTCGAGGGGGCGTGTTCAATTGTGTAGGAAATCCTGTCAAAAGCGTAAATAATTGTCAAGAGGTCAATTGGTTAAATTAGGGAGGGGTAGGTGAACCAGAATTCCCAACAAATTCATTTGTCATTGAATTTTAATTAATCATTTTAATCAATCATTTAATTTTTGAATATTGTAGTTAGTTATTAGCTGCGCCATATCAGTAGTTAACTATCAATCCAATTATCGTTGCTAAAAGTTGAATAGTTGAAATTAATAATTGTATAAATCGGTCTCTGTGGGAACGATACTCGTACTCTCGTACACTATATTATTACTTGACATCGTGCAATTGTGATTATTCCGAGCTTAAATATTATAAATTTTTACTAAGGATTTTACAGTGCAAGTTTTGCTCGATCAAAGTGATATCATGATTTTAGCATAAAAAAGTCAAATTTTCAGTATGTGATGGCAACAAGATCATGATTTTAAAAATTTTGCAAAGACAAAATCTCAATGATACAGGATGCTAAACTAAATGACAGTCCAAATTATTGTAGTGGCGTCCATAGTAAAAAATGCTTAGGAAACCAAATGGAGTACTCATATGGTTACAGATTACAAAGGAATAATATCTCATAGGTTTTTTAGCCCTCCCATGCAACAAGGCAAACCCAGATGTCAGAAATGTGACAATATTCACTGTTTTATCTGTAAAAAGCCTTAATATGAATCACACAAACGCCATTTTAGAAGGACAAAAAATCGATTGAACACAATTAATAGCTACCTCCAGGATGAAACTTCATGTATGGTCCAATATTATAGACATGGCCTTTAAGAGCAGTCCACATGGAGCCCTCGGATTTGTGTTGTTTAACTTCATCGATAGTTATAAGTCTTCTATTTGATTGCCCATTCGATCCTGATAAAAGGTAATTTAAAACCAAAAGAAGTCAGCTACACATACTTGCTCTAGAATTTTTTCAACTTCAACTTTCATGGAGACAACATAAAAGGGATCACCCTATTAAAAATAGACATTGGAAGTAATTCTAGATATTTTAATATGTTCGATCAGCACTCTTCAGAAAAAAAATCCCAAAAAAGACACAACTGCATGTTGTGAGCAGAAGTACAGGCGGTGGAAATATAAAACATTGCTAATATAACGCGAAGAGACCAGTAATATTGTGATTGGGAATCAAATTATAAATCTATTACTACACATGGCAAAAATATTATCCAAATCTAAGGCAGACACCTAAGAAAACTGTCCAAAAAACACGGAGAGGAATTGGCATAAAGCATGCTAAAAGTTTCAATGCGGAGAAGAAAATGCCAATCATCTCATACCCTGAATAATCAGTTCCCATACATCTCAGTGTCAAGATATGGATTTGTTGGAAAGAATATTGATACAGATTTTATGGGATTAGATTGATTGTAATCCATAACTTGCAGGGATTTTATTCTAGTTGTAATTTATTCTGGATTAGGATGGTTTTCTTACCTTTAAAGGTGATATTCTTGTATATAAACAAGAGTATGTTCATTGATTTAGTGATTGAACCGATCCGATTTCTTAATTATGACGGACGGCACTAGAAAAAAATTCCAAAACCGATGTGCACTCCACTGAGCATTCAGCCATCGTTTTAATTGGTGATTTGCAAAATATTCACGTTGCATATCAACTGAATGAAAAAAATTATTTGAAGTGGTCGCAGCTCATTCGAACAACATTGAAGGGATGTGGAAAGTTGAGCCATGTACTTGGCACAGGGCCAGATTCAAAAGACCCGAAGTTCGCAGCATGGGACGAAACAGATTCCCTAGTGATGTCGTGGTGTTGAACTCGATGATTCCATAAATAAGTGATACATGCATGTTCCTTGGTACACCCAAAGAAATCTGGGATACAATCAAGCAAACATATTCAAAGGTTCATGATGCAGCCCAGATCTATGAAATCTAAACCAAAATCTCAGCCACTAAACAAGGGACCCGTACCATAACTGAATATTCTTATCTGTTACAAGGCTTATGGCAAGAGTTGGACCACTATCAATGTACCGAGATGAAATGCAGTTCAGATGCTACTGTTCTCAAGAGATTCATTGAAATGGAGCGGATTTACGATCCTTGCATGGCTTAATATTGAATTTTGTAAGCATACAGATCTTGGGGAAGGAAGATTTACCATCCTTACACGAAGCCATCTCAATCATCCGTACTGAAGAAGGAAGGAGAAGTGTTATGCTTGAAAATCATGCCTCAAATGGATCGGCCTTGGTTAAATCAGCCCATCACCAGCCCCTTGGAGGAGACAATAGCCTGCAGTATTATCGAAACCTCCACTCAAGCAGTCAAAGGATTCTCTTTGGTGCAGTTACGGCAGGCAGTCAGGCCATACCAAAAAGACTTGCCGGAAATTGAATGGGATTCAGCAAGAATGAGAAAGACAAGGGCAAGCCCATATGGCTAATGGTCATTCAGGGAGCGAAGAACATACACCACATCCCACATTCAACAAGGAAGACATTGAGAAATTAAATTTTTTTGGGAACTCTTGAAGGACTATCTGGAGCAGGTACACGTTCACTAGCATTTTCAGGTATATCCTCTACCTCTTGTCATTATAATGCTTCAAATCTCAACACATGGGTAATGGATTCAGGGGCCACCAACCATATGATTTTTTGCTCTAAAAAATTCATCATTTACAAACCTTGCTCTAGCCAAAAGAAAATCACAGTAGCCAATGGTTACAAAATCACAGTTGCTGGCCAAGGAGATATTTACGTAAATTATAATCTCACCCTTAGAAATGTTCTTCATGTTCCCAGATTTCTTGCCAACTTGGTCTCTATTAAAAGACTCACCAAAGATTTTAACTGTGATGTGATTTTCTACACATCTCATTGTATATTTCAGGAACTTGGCACAAAGAGGAAGATTGGGCATGCTAGTGAACGAGAAGGTCTTTACCATCTGGGAGAAAGTTATGCGCATGCTGCCAGTGTTGCTAGTTCCTACTGATTATCGTTTTTTCCTGCCGTTCCAAATAAAGATAAAGTTTGGCTTTATCTCCGTCGCTTAGGTCACCCGTCAATTAATGTTCTGAAATTTATGTTTCCATCGTTGGTTAATGAGTCTTTGGTTAAGAATTTTCATTGTACTGAATGTGAGCTTGCTAAACACGCATTCTTCTTTCCAATCAGTAATACAAAGTCTTTTGCCCCATTTTCTCTTATTCATAGCGACCCCTAATGTTTCTGGGGCACGATGGTTTGTGTCGTTTATTGATGGCTGTACTCAAGTGATTTGGATATACCTCATGAAAAATAAGTGTGATGTCAGCACCATTTTTCAAAATTTCTCACATGGTCAAAACTCAATTTGAGGTTGGAATAAAAACATTTCGATCCGATAATGCTAGGGACTACTTTAATCAATTTTTTTCTCCTTTCTTCAACACGAGATTATTCATGAATATCTTTTGTTCATACCCCCCAACAAAATGAGTGGCTGAATGGAAAAATTGCCACCTTCTTGATGTCACGAGGGCATCCTAATTTCACAAAAATGTACCCAAGCAATTCTAGGGAGAAACTGTTCTCACATCAGCTTATCTCAAAAACCAACTTCCAACAAAAGTTCTTGAATTTAAAAGCCCTTTAGAAACCCTCACTATATTTTTTCCCAACTTTACTGCCTCGAACAATTTGATTCCTTGAATCTTCGGCAGTGTTGCATTTGTTCACATTCATCCACACAAGGCGCAAACTCGATCCCCGAGCTTTTAGGTGTGTCTTCATTGGATATTCCTCCTCTCAGAAAGGGTACAGATGTTTTCATTCTCCCACAAAACGATAATTGTCTCAGCAGATGTCACCTTTGATGAGTCAACATCCTACTTTCCAAGTACCTATCTTCCGGGGGAGAATTTGGCAGAAGATAGATAACACGAAACGTTTCTTTTGAATTTCCTAGTCATAGTCTATCTAATCCCATCACCATGTCATCAACATTTGTTGATAATCCAAACCCTAAACAGAACGATAAAGGAACGAGGAACTCAAGACATTACACAACCACTACAAGTTTATTCCAGAAGGCCAAGACTTGACACTTCAGCCAAAAATCTTCGATCTTCTCCTATTCGAGCTGTAGTTCAATCACCTGAAATGCACCACAAATTAGTTCAACATCAACCAACTAGTGATCCTATGGAGGAAGATACCGTAACATCACCAATCCCCGAGGAACCAACCCATACCTCATCAGTGCCAAATGATTCTGATTTACTAATATCACTTAGGTAGGAAATTAGAGCTTGTACCAAACATCCATTGCATAGTTTCCTATCCTACCAGAATTTAGCACAAAGTTCACTCCATTCCCATTCCCAAAAATTTAACTGAAGCACTAGGAAACGAGAAGTGGGAGAATGCCATGAAAGTGGAAATGGAAGCGTTGGAACGAACTAAAACATGGGATTTGGTTGAGAAGCCTAAAGGGAAGAAAACGGTTGGATGTAAATGGGTCTTCATTGTTAAATACAGGTCAAATGGTTCAGCGGAAAGATACAAGGCACGATTGGTTGAGAAAAGATATACTCAGACCTATGGCAATGACTACGCGGAAACTTTTGCTCCAGTGGCAAAAATGAATACAGTTCGGGTTTTGTTGTCACTGGCAACCAACTTTGGATGGAACTTGCAGCAGTATGACGTAAAAAATGCCTTCTTACATGGTAATCTTGAAGAGGAAATTTATATCGAAATTCCCCTAGGTTTTAAATCTACAGATGGGATGACTTGCAAGTTAAACAAGGCACTATATAGACTTAAACAATCTCCAAGGGCCGGATTTGGAAAGTTTACAAACATGATGATTGCATCGAGTTATAAACAAGGTCAAGGGAATCATACATTGTTTGTGCGGCATTCGAAGATAGGGGAGTGATTACGTTACTTGTATACGTGGATGATATCATAGTAACTGGGAATGATTCCGAAGAAATGCAAAGATTGAGACTGTGCTTAGAAAAGGAATTCGACATAAAGGATCTTGGTAGACTAGGAATTGAAGTGGCTCATTCGAAGAAAGGAATCTTTATGTCACAAAAGAAATATGTTATGGATTTATTGACAAAACCGGGATGTTGGGATGTAAGCCAGCCGAGACACCCATCGAGCTAACCACGGGTTATGTGATGCACCAAAAGAAGCAGTAGTGGGTAAGAATTCCTACCAAAGACTTGTAGGAAGGTTGATTTATTTAACTCACACAAGACCCGACATTTCTTATGTCGTAAATGTATCCAGTCAGTTCATGCATAATCCAAAGGAAATGCATCTCAAAGCTATTAACAGAATTCTAAGGCATTTAAAGGGGAAAAGGACTTTAGTTCAAGAACAGGGAAAACATGACAGTGGAAGCCTACACAGATGCGGACTATGCGGGTCTATAGTTGATCGAAAATCAACCTCGGGCTACTGCACATTTCTGGGTGGAAATATTGTACCATGGAGGAGTAAAAAACAGGATGTGGTAGCAAGGTCAAGTGTGGAGTTTAAATTTAGATAAATGGTGCTGGGATATGTGAGCTGTTATGATTAAAAATAATCTTGGATGATTTACGAATCGAGTTGATAAGTCCTATGAGATTATATTGTGATAAGAAGTCAGCGATTAGCATTGCACATAACCCCGTTCAACATGATCGAACCAAACACATTCAAATGGACATATATTTTATAATGAAGAAGTTGGATAAATGACTGATTTGCACACCGTTCATCTCATCTAAAGATCAATTGGTAGATATATTTACAAAAGGGCAACCGAGTAACATATTCCAAAAAATGGTTAGCAAGCTTGGAATGGACGAAATCCATTCACCTGCTTGAGGGGAAGTGTCAAGATATGGATTTGTTGGAAAGAATATTGATACACATTATGTAGGATTAGATTGATTGTAATCCCCGACTTGGTGGGATTTTATTGTAGCTGTAATTTATTATTGATTAGGATAGTTTCCTTTATCTTTAAGGGTGATATTCTTGTACATAAACAAGTGCATGTTCATTGATTTAGTGAGTCTCATATATATTTTATTATGTTAATTCACACTCAACCCTCAATCTGATTTCATTATTTTCAAGTTGAATTATTGTAATGACTCGAATCCTTATTTGAATGAAGTACTAATTAAAACATGATTAAATAGTTGTTAATTAAGCATTATTAAGGAATTCATTAATTGAGGATCAACATGTTGGGATCCACCGAATTTAAAATTGACCACTCAATTTTCTTCATATTACATTATCCCGAGAAATCAAACTAGACGAATGAGATTATAACACGTGATAGATAAGATTGAGTTTGGATCTTCTGAACTAATCCGCATACAGCCCATAAATGGAAGATGATTTCATTTGTTTCCTACACCGCTTTCCCCCCAGTTACTTTCTCTCGAGTTCTAACCATATACCTTAGGGGTGTGTTTGGTTGATGTGATTAAATAAGGATAGATGAATAATTACATATTTATCTAATGTTTGGTTAAAATTTTAAGATATATTAATAATCATTTTGACCCGGTTTAAAACCTAATTTTATGATTAATTATTTGATTATTAATCTAACAAATTAAGTGGGATAAGTTATCAACACACTACAAATTATATTTTTATCCTCTTATCTCTAATGAAAATAAATATTTATTAAATTCTAATTTATTGTGTTTAATGATTACCGTAATATTTTCAAATATATTTCTAATAAATATATTTAAATTAATTTCAATAAATGTAAATTATAATTATAAATATTTAATTATCTATCCAATTATTTTAAGAATATATATTTAATTAGCATTTGGGGCATTTTGGTCATTACAATAAAATTTACAAAATTAATACATCATTTTAAAATCATACCAAACACCATGTTATTTATCCCACCATACTATTAATCCATATATCTCATTTTTTAATCACTCGAATTATTAATCATTTACTTATCCTATCACACGTACCAAACGGAGCATAGGTTTTCTAGCCAGTTATAAGATAGTGTCCGGAAGCTTCGGAGCTAGAGTCGACTCGAGGAGAGGTCGGCAAACCGGGAGACTCAGATCGAGACGTCATCAGCGAGCTGATGATGGACACAGGTATAATCATAAAGCCTTAAATAGCAATTTAAGGATTATTAAGAAGAACTTTGAACCATGTTTTGTAATTTTGGATCTAGCATGATAGTAATTTCAACATGTTGGTATTGTGTAGGTTCAGACGAGTAAACTTTTTGTCAGATTGTTTTAGCGAGGTATGTGAGATACCGACTGAGATATCCAAACGTATTATACACACTTATATGTTGCATGATACATGTTTTACTGTTTTGACATATTATGCTACTTATCACGTTGAGCCTGATATCTTTTGAGATATACCTCGTTTGTTGGTGCCGCTCAGCCCTGTTCTGTATTGTGGACGGTTGGGTATCGAGAGCTACAATGTCCAACGGACCAGCGGGCTTTGATGACCCAGGACATGGTAGGTCCACGTCTTGATGATGAGTGTGAGAGCCTAAACATGCCTAGGACAGATCAGAGAATCGTCAAGCGAGTTACGTGAATACCAAGCATAGACCCCTACAGTTTTAGCCAGTAGAAAAAATTTACCTTAAAGTTTCAGCATTCTGCAGGGTGATGAGATTTGGACTTAAAAGAAAATTAGACCCAAGATTCATCGGACCTTTCGAGATCTTGGAATGTATTGGAAATTTGGCGTATCGATTGAATTTACCGTCGTATCTGTCCAGTATTCATAATGTCTTTCGTGTATTATTGCTACGAAGGTGTGTAGCAGATGAATATCACCTTCTTGATCCAATAGAAGTTCAACTTGAAGAAGACTTGGCTTATGTCGAGAAGCCACTTTTGATCCTGGGTAGGAAAGAGAAGAAGCTCAGAATCAAGACCATTCCACTTTAGTGCAATGGCAACACCGAGGTACCGCATAGGTAACTTGGGAGTTAGAGAGTCGTATGTGCTCAGAGTATCCGTATTAATGAGATACGTGGTGTACTGACTAAGATATCCAAGCGTAGTATACACACTTATATACTGCATATTTATCTGTTGCATGTTACATATTTTACTGCTTTGACATATTATGCATGACATATAACATTTGGCCTGATATCTTTTGATATATACCTTGTTTGTGGGGCCGCTCAGCTTTTTTTTGTATTGTGCATGGTTAGGTATCTAGACACATGTCCGACGGGACCCGCGGGTCTGATGATCTTGGACATTATAGGTCCACGTCTTGATGATGAGTGTGGGAGCCAAAACATGCATATGGTAGATCAGATACACACTCAGGCGTCTCTAGACTGAGCATGAGATTCTTGACTCAATCCTTGATATCCGAGCATATTGAATTTCACATGCATCATGAGTTTGTATACTTGTACATTCTCGTATTTGACGATTGTCACTCACGTCCTTGTTTTCATTTTGGACACCTAATTCCACGGGGCAGGTCTTAGATTGGACGATTCAGGTGGCCAGAGCAGTTGGGTTTTCGGATGTGATCTAGTAGATTATTTTGTTTCTCGTATTCTCGTGTATGATTATGATTTCGATTTGATTGTATTAACGATTAAAACTGAGATTATTTTTATATTTTCGTTTGGGTTGTACGTTGTTTAATTGTTTGAGAAATTATTTGGTTTACGTTGTTTAATTGTTATTTTAATTTTGAATGCTTATTAGTCTGTTTAGTAGTGACTCAGGTAAGAGCGCTACTACAATTATCAATGCACTTTAGGGCAAATTACGTTAGTTATGAGTGATTTAAAGAAAACTACACGAGGAAAAATGGCCAACAGTGCTTCTCAGAGGAAAGATGAGAAACATCAAAAAGAAAGATTTAATGGAACTCTTAAGTATTCAAACGAGTAACTGACCAGCACTAACTTTAGCTGACAACATCTTAACATCAGGCACCCAGACTCTTAAAATCACTATTGAAATATTCTCGTTTTCAAAAATAATGGCAAAACAACCAAGTTCCAAAAATAAATTTTTAAGTTTGTGCGCAGCTAAATTTCATCGGAAATCAGGATCATAGAATTCGTGCAACACCAAACACCCAATCAAAAATCCACAAAATGGTCATAACCTGCCAGGTCAGGATGCGTTCTTGTGAGCTTAAGCCAGTCCAGTGGGCTATACCCTATCTCATAAGGAACCTTTCTTCGGGGCATGGGCTTCTTCACAAGAGTTTTCTGTTCCAGCGGCTCCTTACTTGAACTTCCAGCAACCTCTTTTAAATCCAACTTGGGCCGCTCATTCATTACTTTCTGAGTTGATGCATCAATGACATTAAAAGTCAACGTACCTACAGTTTTCTGAGAAGGAACACCAACTTTCCATATACTACCACTATCTCGACTACCATTAGCATTTTTATCGTTTATACGAATTCCACCAATACCCACGGCAACATGCTGATCTTCAACACCACCTACAGGCTTCTCAACCTCGTCACGTGAACCATATTTAAATTTTTAACAGAAAGAACAACTGCAAGTTAAAGAAGAAAAACAAGATGAAGGTGTATAAGCTCTGAAACTTGGCAAAGGCCAAGAGGGAATGAGCAAGGCAGTTGTTCCCCTCAAATGAAAAGAGATACTCGTGGGAAAAAAATAAAATAATCCCGTCTACTGGAAACATATTAGAAATCACCCTAATGTGTAAGCCAAATAAAACACTTCTTGACAAAAGTTTGCGCATCCCAACTGCCCGTATCAAGAAGTACCAGATTTTTTTCAAAGATCGATACTTTATCAACGAGAAGATACAATATATCATGAAAACACGAAAAACTTACTCGACAAAAGGTAAAATCATCCCCATCAGCCATTGTAGCCTGAACGACGAGTCCAAGAAGTGGCAGCCATTCTTTCCCTTAGAGGATTCAATCCCTTCATCAAACAGAAGAATCAAGTAAATAATGGACCAAGGCTTCGAATATTTCAACTATAAAAAATCGAATTCAACAACCCATCATAGGATCAAATGAATATTTACTGGCAGACGACCTCTAACAAGAGCATTCAGCTTAAAATTCCGAAAATTACCTGTGAATTCTCTTCTGGGTTCCTAACTATACAAAACGGTATTTGTCAAAAATTAATTTTTTAAAAAATCTTCTCTGTAATCTCACCGATTCACATAAACAAAGAAACTTAAACAAGAATATAGAACACGCACACCACACCAATTATATATGTAGGCAGGTGGAGGAGGCGTGGCTGCCTACTTTTTTGAGTTTCCTGGTCTCAGCAGCTTCAGGTGAAGATCAAGCAACAGCTAATTTGATCCTTTTTCTTGTTATTATTATACAACACAAAATCTGGAATCAATTGCTTGAAGTCCTTCCTTTTAATTTGTATGGTTGATTTAATATAACATTAAAAATAAGATATTCTACCGAGAGTTTAACCAATATTTTTGGGTAAGTTAAAAAAGTAGGAGTGAGATAGAAAGTATTTAAAAAATAAGGACTCTGACTTTTTTTTTTAAGAAACAAGGAGTTGATTTTTGATTATTATACTAACAGCAATTAAACTTAATTAATTCTCCTTTTTTTTTCTTCTCGATCGACACACATCTTCTCTCAATTAAAATTTACAAGTCTTTTTTCTCAAATCGAGATATTGAATAGACCCAACAATCAATGGTCGACCATTGTTTGGTCGACCAATTGTTGGTTAAAGACCAAAGCAATGGTCGACCAACAATTGTTGGTCGACCGCAATTTGGTCTTTGACCAGACCAACATGTTGGTCGACCAACATGTTGGTCATGTTGGTCTTTTGACCAAATCAATGATCGACCATTGGTCGACCAAAAGTTTGGTCGATTCACGCTTGTGTCGACTAAAACGAGGTCAAAATTTTCTTTTTCAATTAGTCGATCGATCAACGAAAATAAACAATAAATCGAAATAAATGTTAATATTATCAGATTATTAGTCATTACGTCGATTTGTATTGAGAATTATAATCGGAAAGGAAATGAAAATGGGGTCGACGGAGAGGATTTAGGTTGAGTCGACTGATGAGAATAAATTACGTGTTTAAAATAAATGTATATATAAAATCAAATTTAATGATGTATTTACACTTAAAACACAAGGACATTTAAGTAAATTGAGTCATGGATCCTTTTTTTTAAATACTTCAAAATGAACTCCCTTTTACCCAAATTTCCCTATTTGTTTGATTGTAATTATATGCATTTATTTAAATAAAGGGTTAATCGGGCTAAACTAATGCTTTGATATTTTAAAGGGTAAAAACAGTGTTTAAATATTATTTTTTTAAAAAAATTGTTATGTGACAAGCTATCAAAAAAAATAATAATAATAAAAAATTTGAAATCCATGGATTCAATACAAAAAAATATCTTGATATGAACAAGATGAGATTAAAATCAGAATTTGTTATTCCATAAACATATTTATATATTGTTCTATTTANACGGATCCACGTAGACAATATACAGTTAATTTGCGGGACGTCACCTCGTCACGAACACTCGTTAAGTAGGCGTCGGGAGGGTTCCCGACGTAGACACTCCGACGATCAAGTCAGTAAGCAGTTCCAAGAAAACTCAGAGAACTAAAGAACTTTTATAAAAATGAAAGCATACCTTGAATTGTCCGAAACTTCCTCTATTTATAGATTCTTAAGGGCGTCTAATGGGCTTGGTCTTTTACAAGTATAATCAATATTTTGGACTTCAATAGTGCTAAACCCAATTGATTTTATTAACCCAACAAATAATTAGTCTTATACCCATCAAATACGATCTAGATTTTTATTTGTGAAACCGATCAATTATATCTATATTTATAATTAAAAATACTACTTTTGACATAAAAATTAATATTTTTTCATGAGTGATTATCTGTATTACAAAATTGACCTATAAAACCGTCTCACGTGTGTTTTTGTGTTCTTGTAAAATAGTACTGACCACGCTCACCAGATAGTAATTATGAACCTCACCTATCTCAAGTGAAAAATAGACTCGGAACACAAAGCTATGACAAAAAACAATATTCTCATTACCATAAACACAAAGTGATTTAATTTTATGTATAATCCCACCACACATCGTAAATTAAACAGAATCGTTTATATCATCTAGTTAAACAACCAAATGAGGAAGATCGAGGATACATAAGAAATCAGAAATAGATGTATATATGCATATTTATTGATTCTTGAAAACATAGTGAATATCGGCATTTTAGCTATTAATCTTTCTGCAATTCTTCCTGATTTCTGCTCTGGCACCTGTCAGTGGAAAAATGTTTCCCATCTTCACCATGGACTTGGCGAATTGTTCCAAGAAAAGCTCGTTATCCGCAGCATATTTTTTCACCAACTGTAATGACACTTGATTCTTGGTAACCAGTACTTGATCAGAATTCAAGAGCCCCTTGAAACTCAATAAATTCTTGAAGTAGCTGTTGTCAAATTTGGTTGGGGTGACAAAATCTAAAGAAAATAGATTCTGATCCCCACCTGAACGCGGGCACGTGGCACGTAACTGGGATGCATAGGATTCATCTAAAGTGAAGTCAGGTTGTGAGTTCCCACTTTGGTTATAGAGCCTTTGCCTGAAGCTGACACATCTTGATTTTCCAATGGTATGGCTTCCTAAAACAGAAAAGAGTTGTCAAATACATTGAAACAAGGAACAAAAAAGTCAAATAAAATTTACCAGATAATGCCACAAGATCAACAATATCAAGGCCTTTTAGCTTAAACTTAGTGAGGATGGTTTGAAACGTATTGTTAGGAGCTGGAATGTTGCTATTTGAGCCACTCAGACTGGCACCAAGAGAATCCCTTCTTCCCAATGGGACCTCCCACNTATATTCGATTATAAATCTGTATAATCATATTTTGGAACATTTGGTTTTTCATGCTTTTGTACTCACAAGAACTGTGGAATCTCTCGCGGCAAGAGCCATGATATCAGCACAAGAAACTGTGTAGGGACATTCTTGCTCAAGTGCCGATTTAATCTCATCAATTACTTCAAATCCGCGGGCCGAATTCCTGTTAGGATTCGACCCCTTCTCACTGATTATGCTTCCGCTGCTGTCCAGAAGTACCGATGCATCGCACCCCTACATAGAATTAATCGATAAAAAAAATACCGCATTTAATAAATCACATGGTTTGCTCCTACTTGGACAACTGCCAAGTCAAATGAAATATATTTTAGCATCAGACTACGTAGTTGCGTATAAAAAACATTAGTATATATACCGTGAAAAATTCTAATAAAAAGCCATGCATGGCTGTGATGTTAAGTAGAGTGACAAACCTTAACGAAGCAGTCATGAAAATGAAGTCTAAGAAGCGAAGCAGCCATACGAGCTTCTCGAGCGACAGCTCTTGAAACGATAGAATAAACGATTTGTTGGGCTCGTGGGCATGATCGATCGTAAAACTGTGGATAAAGATAGCTTCCGTAGGTTTTAATAGAGAAGCCAAAAGGTGCAAGAACCAGTAGAGTGAGAGATAACATTAACATGTTGATCATAATAGACTTGGCCATTCGATGTCAATTTGCTGCAGTGATGTAAGAATATGTATGGAGAGAAGAAACACGTTCTTGGTTTTGATGAAACTTTTCGGTACAAATGGTGAGTATTTATAGAATGTGGTTCAAACACATATTGAGAGGGAGGAAGAATGAGGTGGAGTTGGTGGGATTTTAGGAAGAAAATATTGTAGAAAATTCATGGCTTCAGGTGCTTGACGGGGGGCGATCTCGCGTATAGGTGGGATGAAACATGATTGTTTATTTTCGTGAAATTTAAAATTATGTTGAGAACAGACGATCAATCGTCCCCGTCTGGGGGTCTGCCGGGAAAGTAAGCTGTTTTCGGTTGAAACTAAATGGACAACTTGATAGAAGTTGGATTAGAAGCACCTGCATACCTGCTCTCTTCTATATACTTTGTATTGTTAGTATTGACTCATCTAGTTTGTATAAGCATATGTTATGTGTATTGATGACCATATGGGAAAAATAATAATCAAATATCAATTTTAACGTAGATTAACTATATTTTTCGCAATCTGATTGTTTATAAAATATTTAAATTATACATCGATATCTAGTTACCGGAAGTGATCACTACATAGTTTGCAGTCCAACATTATTGGTTCGTTCATTAAATATTTAGTCTTATAATTGTTGTTGCAAGAAGTGAATTGAACATAAAGTATGCCTTTGATAGTTAATTCTTAAATTACAATTCACATTTTTTTAATGTTGAAATCATGTCCCTGATTGCTCTATGTGACCATTTCTCCAATTTGATTAATCAAAAAAAGTTTCATTAAGAGTGTTATTAAAGTAATTGATCAATATAATGCCCTTTTACGCAATCTAAATAAATTTTTTTAAAAAAATTCGCACAACAAATTTATAAAAAAAATCATCTACGAATTAATTAATTAATTAATTTCCAATATATATATGGTGAAGTAGTTGTATATTGGAATTGACCGCCGAAAGGATGGCAAGATTAGGTCAATATTTTGAAGATGATAAATCATGTGAAGAGTAGGAGAACTACTCCGATTTTGGCCAAATGTTATTCCTTTTTTTTTTTACTTGGCCTCTTAGCTTATATTTTAACACATATTTCATGGTTTATGCTCTTTTAAATTTGATAATTTTTTCCATGGTTTTAAATCCATTCCCTCTCTCAAATAGAAGGGTTGATTTCGATTTTTATTGACAAAAAAACTAGATAAATCCATTAAAACTACTTTTTTTTATTGGAGTTTTGATGTGAATCGTGCAATTAATCGCTTTGATATGATCTCTCTATCGTATTGATATATTAATTATGTTTGTAATTCAGTACTTCGTCACACCTTGTGTCACGCTCTGGCCCATACTTGCATAGATGCGACTGTACAATGAACCCTATTACAACTACTTCTTATACATTCCAGCTTTACGAAACTAGTTAAACCATGTTGATATAGAGTCTAGGGGTGTCAAAATGCAACACGACCCGTCAACCCAACCCGACACGACCCAACACGAAAAAAATCAGGTTCGGGTTGGGGTTTTTCAGGTTCGGGTCGGGTTCGGGTTAGGTGGGTTCGGGTTAGTGCCAGGTTAGAAGTGTTTCGGGTTGGGTCGCGGGTTGACCCGAAATATTTTTTTGGAAAATATTATCTATATTTTTATATATTGTATATTTGAACAAAATTTATTGTATATTTATATGATAAATTTTCATCATTTAAAATATATTTTGTATATTTTTTTATTTTTTTAACAATTGTTTATTTGATTTAGTAAATATACTTTTAATTTTTTACAATTAAACTTTCATATTTAAATCGAAAATTTTGTTATTATGTGTTTAAATTAAAATATTATTATTATTTTTTATTTTTTCGAATTTTTTTCATTAATTTTTTTTTAAAAAATAAATAAAATTCAGGTTAGGCGGGTTAGACGGGTTGAGTCGGGTTAGACGGGTTCGTATTCGGGTTGAGGGTTTTCGATCGGGTTGCTTCGGGTTCGGGTTGAAAAAAAAATTTCGCGAGTTGACCCGAAACCCAACCCATCCGACTCGATTGACACCCCTATATGAGTCATTTATACCTCATTATAACTCATTCTAGTATTCAATTTTTCTCACATAGGACAAATGTATGACACTTTGATTAAAGTATTTTCCTCTCATATAATCTCGAATTCCACCTAGAAACAACATAATTATAATTGAGCGTATCATTGAGATAAAACATTTTGTAATAGTACTATAAGTTCAATCAAATAAATTTGTGGAAGCTTTAAAAATTGACAATTAGGACACATTCAATATGCTTCATTTATGTATTAAGGCTCAATGTTGACCAAAAGTCTGATTTCGTCGTTCGAACCGTAGTTTTGATCTTGTTTCTTGCACTAGGTTTGGAAGTTTCTGCTGCAAGAAGTGGTGTCAAAGGGCCACCAAATGGGTCGAAAACGATAGAGAGACTAAGAGACCGACGGGTTTGGCCTTGTCGGAGTCTCCCGGAGGAACACAACAGAAACAACCACGAAAACTTGAGAATCGAGAGAGTGCTGGATTAATGGAGCCACCAAAGTGGAAACTAACTTAAAACCTTCATGTATATGAGACTGTAATGTGTGGGAAATTATTTATATTAATCGATAATAAAGTTATTAGTAATTGGCTGTGAGAACAAAAAATAGAAGATATAATTTGTTGCCCTTGAGAATGAGAAATTGAATGATTTGAAAAAAAGATACGAGTAAAGATTTCAAATTCGTCCATTTTATAGGAATTTGAAATCCATGACATTGGTTAATAAACAAGTTAAAATGTGAAAGAAACGATTTCAAATTTATGGATTTCAAGTGCGTCCAAATAAGTGAGATAAATTTAAATCTTAGATATCATCATCTTCAAAAAACATGTTTGTTTGATTGATATAAGAACGATCTAAAGAATGAATTTGAAATAACAACTATTATTCAAAATCATATCAATGACTATTATGTGATGGATCAATTTTTTTTTATATGAGTTCAAATGTGATTAATTATGCATTGTGAGTTGCCTATTAAGTTAAGCCCAAAATTAAAGTGATCAGTTAAAATTTTGGTTATTGGACTTTAATGTATCTAATAGGTTATGAGTCTTTAATGTGTAGAGACATAAGTCTAATTTCTGTTTTTATGATAAATTAGAAATATCACAAGATAATGATAGACATTATCTATATATGAGTCATGGTCCCTAGATCGCACGACATCAAGTTCACTATTCTCTTACCCATTAAGAAAAGAATTAAAAAGAGAAAATTAAAAGATTCTCACAAAGAAAAGAGTGCGTAGATCTGGAAGATCGAGACATGTTCTAAAAAATTCAGAATTATGGCTTCAAATACGTTTTCGTTCAAATTTCTAGTCAAATTCTTCATGATTTAGCATGATTGATTATGCGGTTTATGTAAATTCCTTAACAAGTAGTATCAGAGTCACTCATACTTGAATCATTGATATTTGTTTAAAGATTTTGGATATTATTTAATTCTAGATTTGGAAAAGAAAATTTTGTTTAATTTCTTTTATGTGGCTTCAGATCTGGAAAATATTTTGATTGAAAAAGAATCTTTTAAAATTTTAGTTTTTGTAAAGAGATTTTGGTTGAAAATTTTAAGGATTCGGTATAAGATCTCGATTTTCCGTCCAATTTTTGTTTTAAAAAAAACATTTTAGAAGAAAATCGAAAATTTTGGTAAATTTTTTTACAAAAATCGACATTTGGCGCTCCCAAACAGATGTAGATGCATAGAGGCTCCTTTTCAGGGTGCCCCCTGTGCCCATGACTGTCCAGGCAGTTGCACGCGCGTAGGGACGAGATTCTACAGAATTTTCCCTTTTTTTTTTACAATTCAGGTTTATTCAGTTTAAGGTTAAATATTCAACTGTTCAAATAATGATAAGTTTGTGTGTATTTTAAAATATCGATGAAATAAAAAATAAAATGTCGTCAAAGTGACATCTTTTATGGATATTAAATTAATTTGAAATACAAAAAGATTTTAGTATATATGATTTATATTAATATTAATTGGTCCAAAAGAAAGTTAATATATAATATAATTATATATGCACTTGTTGTGGTAAATATGACATAGTTGTTCAATTTTTCATGTGAATAATAAATCGGCTCAAAGGAAGGTTGTTATTTGATATGATTGCTACTATCAGTGTTTGACTCCCAATCCAGGATATCATTTATAAGTTAATCTTTTGTCCAAAGATAAAACATTAATTGATTTCTAGGTATCATGTTTATGGGTTACATTATTTGAATTTATTGATTATTTTATTTGGATATTTGGTTGAGCATGTATATTTGGATTTTGTTCTCTGTTCAGATTCGACTTATGCAAATATTCATTCCAACATAAATTCTATTCCTATGTTAAATAGCTCTAATTTTAAATCGTGGCAAGAAAATTTATTGATAGTTCTCAGAATCGTGGATTTGGATCTTGTGATAATGGTTGACTCTCCTCCCGCCATTACGTATAACAGACCTCAAATGAAAAGAGAGAGTTTGAAAGGTGGGAGAGGTTGAATCACAAATGTATGATGATTTGAAGAGGGTCGTCATTCCAGAAACATTCAGATCCACAATGTCTAATGACATTGCTATGGCTAAGACTATCCTTCAGGACCTTGAAAAGAGGTTTACGAAAAATAAAAAGTCAAAAATTGGTACATTTTTGGCAAGTCTCGTTTCAATAAGGTACATGGATAAGGGCAACATGAGGGAATACATTATAAAAATGTCTCATATTGCTTCAAGATTGAAAGCACTAAAGCTTGACCTCTCTGAGACTTGCTGGTGCATTTGGTTTTGATATCTCTTCCTCCACAGTTCAATCAGTTTAAGGTGAGCTATAACTGTCAGAAAGAAACTTGGTCTCTGAATGAGCTCATCTCGCATTGTGTTTAGGAAGATGAGAGGTTGATCCAAGACAAGGCAGAAAGTACTCGTTATACCTTTACCTCGAAGTATAAAGGAAAGAAAAAGAAATATAAGGAAGCTGTGGATACATAGCCTCCGAAGAAACAACAGAAGAATACTATTAATTCTCAAAGTTCTGGTTGTTTTTCCGTGATAGTGATGGGCATATGAAGAAGCAATACACTAATTATGACGTTTGGCATGTTAAAAAAGGTGTGCTTCTAAATATGGTTTGTTCTGAAGTTAATTTAACTTCACCACCTAGACACATGTGGTGGATAAATTCTGGTTTAACAACTCTCATCAGTGTGTCTATGCAGGGCTGCTTGGATTGCCGAAAACCAAGTGATGCTGAAAGATTCATCTACGTTGGTGACGACAAAAAAGTTGATGTTGGGGTAATAGGAAAATTTAGATTATAGTTAAATACTGAAATATATTTGGATTTTTATGAAACATTTGTTATATCGTCTTTTAGACAAAATTTGATTTCCATTTCTGAATTGGACAAATTTGGTTATTCTTGTTCATTTGGAGATAAAATATTCAATTTGTTTCTTGATTCAAAATTGGTTGGTTTTGGTTCTTTATCAGGATACAATAATATTTATTATGTGGATGTTATTGCTTCATTTAATGAATCCCTGCAAACAAGTAGAGACACTAAAAGAAAATTAAGTAGTGGGAATTCAGCTATGTTATGTCACAAAATATTAGGTCATATCTCTGAAAAGAGAATAAGTAGACTTGTGTCAGACGAAATTCTCAAACTTTTAGATTACACGGATTTTAATAATTGTATTAATTGTATAGAGGGAAAAAAAAACCAACCAAAGGAGATTTGAAGCCAACAGGTATTCAGGTGTTTTAGAACTTATACATACTAATATTTGTGGATCATTTCTTTCAGCTTCTTAGAATGGCCAACAGTATTTTATAATGTTCACGGATGATTTTTCAAGATATGGCTTCATTTATCTCATTCATGAAAAGGCACAATCATTTGATGCGTTCAAAAATTATAAAGTTGAAGTTGAAAATCAACTTGTCTTAAAGATTAAAAGCGTTATATCTGACTGTTGTGGTGAATAATATGGTAGATATGACGGTTCAGTTGAACAACGTCCAGGGCCTTTTGTTAGATTCCTAGAGAAATGCAGTATCGTCTCACAGTACACTATGCCATGTTCGCTCACTATGAATGGTGTTGCTGAAAGACGAAACAGAACACTTAAGGACATGGTGAGTAGTATGTTTAGTCATTCCACCTTACCAGAATCAATCTGGAGAGAAGCACTAAACACCGCAACATATATTCTTAACAGGGTTCCAACTAAGACAGGGACCAAAACCCCTTATAAACTTTGGACATGCAAAAAGCCTAGTGTTAAGCATCTGCATGTTTGAGGATGTCCAGGTGAGACAATGACTTATAAGCCTAATGAAAAGAAACTGGGCTCAAGGATGATCAGCTGTTATTTTATTGGATAATCTGAACGATCCAGGGGGTACAAGTTTTATGATCCCACAAGTAAGTCGATTTTTGAGTCAAGAAATGCCTGATTCTTTGATGATGTTTAGTTTGCGGAGGAAGATAAAGTAAGGGATATTATTTTTGAAGAATAATATGTAAAAATTCCCACAGGTGTCTTGGACTTTGATCAGGATCACATTCCTCACTTTGACCAGACACAATACAACAAGGCAATATTATATATCCTCTCATTCCAGATGAAAAAAGTTAAAGCGTCTTCAGAACCTATGCCATTAAGGAGATCCACTAAAGAGCATGATGTAATTGTTCAAACACAAAAAGCAAACACGCTAAAAATTGATTCACACCCTCGATTCGATGAAACAAAGAATGTTAGCTTGTCCTGATATTTTTAAACAAGTAAATGTTTGTGATATTCATCTCTAAGCTACGAAAACTTAGCAACAAATATTCATGAGGATAACAATTGTTCTCAAACGAACCTTAAGAACTCGTCTTTGACAATTCGAACGAAGAACAATCGACAAATGCCACAGATTAAATCTTTAATAAATTTGATTTTTGGTTTCACAAAGCAAAGCTTTGAAAATCTCGAGGGAAATGTTCAAAGAAATATATTCAATCTTAACTAATTGTTTTTTTTTTCTAATGTTTACAACATGTTTATATAAAAAATACACTAAAATTCGTAATCTAGGGTTTCAATATTTAAATCTACACTGTGGCACGCGCTGGTCTCACAAATTATGCGTTGGAGAGGCGCTGGGGCGTCTATTTTCCTGCATTGGGCACACCCTGGGTGCTGGGGCTGGTGAAAAGCTCCGTTGGGGCATACCTGTCTCAGCCGTAGGCACTGGGGCGGCGGAAATATGCACCGAGGTGCGCCTGTCTCGGCTTGGATGCCTTCTTTTTGGTCCTTCAACGCTTGAATGACATTATAGTGACTCCAAACTTGATTGGAAGGCTCTTAGTAGCTTTCCATGAACTTTTGAAGAGCTTCCTTGAACTTCTTGCTCCGTCTCCTCGTAATTGGTCCTGCCCGTAACTCAAACGTATCCCACACTGCCTTCTAAGGAGCACCCATGATCGCATCATACCCTTCATCAGGGTCCTCAAACTCAGGCATCTTATCATCATCACCCTCGTATTCTTCCTCACTTTGAGACTCATACTTCCCATATGTATTCATTACCATCGCCCTCTTGTTTGGACATTGGCTAGCAATATGGCCAATTTCTTGACACCTAAAGCATTTAATATTTCTAGAACAATTAGTAGGAGTTTCAGATTTATCTTGTACTTCTTTTTTTGGCGTCTCTTGCTTAATTTCAGCCTTGGGCTTGGCCGCCACCTTGCCTTCTTCACATTTAACAATGTTAGAACGCCAAGACGTTGATGCGGCTAACTCCTCTTCTCTTGAGTTGTTGCTCCACCTTTATTGTCATTTGCACCATCTAATCTAGATCCAAGTAATATCTAAGCTTCACTTGGTCTTGAATCTCCTGTTAGAGTAGGTGCACGTCGAGCCAAGTGTTGGCCGAGTGTTGACAATGAAACTCTATGTATAAACAGTCTTTATTTTAATAATATTTGAAATTATTGTTTTGGCACTTTTTTATCTGTTTACCCATGCATGTTGCATAGATAAAGTCCTTGAATATACAAATAGTAGAAAGAATATGAGATGCTCATATGATGAGTATCATGAAACTCATATTTGGAATAGTGTATATTCTAAACAGTTCCTAGTCGATTCAGCCGCCGCTAAGAAGGATATAGGCCGCTCGAGTTCGAGACTAGTATCTGCGATGTGACTACCATGTTTCATTGGTAGGGGACATTGTGATGTCCGAGCATGCAGATAGGTGCTCCTGGTTGAGTGCACTGAACAACCCTCCATAAAGGACTTTCCAAGTGGTTCTCACTTATCGAGTGGAAACGTCCTAGTTTATGGTTGTACACCATTAGTCCTTACGACCCGGGACAACATTGAGACTTTATGTGCTAGCATTGCACTTTGACTTGTTTACCGACTCTCAAGGGGTCATCAGGTGGCAAGGTTGGGTGTTTTGGCAAAACATATAGGAGTCGATGCATTGTAGTCGGGGATTCACTGCTTACCTTCGGGTATGGATATCCTATGTGATCTCATGTGTATGTAGTTTGAAATATCTGATCAGAGTATGGTGGTAATTATGAAAAGGGTTTCATAGATTACACCATCGATGCAACTACAACATGACACATAGTATTGATTCATTGACAACTCTCGATATACCAATGGTTGTCGAATCGGTCGGGATATATGAGATGAAGGGACCGTACTGTACGCTAATCATAATTGAATGGTTCTTGCAGGTACTATCATTTGATACCTAGGGAATCATGTAAGCGATGCTGCTATGTGTTTAACATGATTGGTTGGGTACTATCAGACTTGAGTTTTTGACGTTCTTATTATCAAGGAGTTGATAATTAAGAATAGAGCAATTGAGGTATGCTCGTATAAGGACATGTTTAGTCCGAATTACATGGAGATGTGAACCCACGGCTAGTTGTATCAATGAACCATTGAGGGCCACACAAGTACTAGCTTTCTAGATCCCGTTGAGAAGTAATTAAATAGTTCAATGTGTTGAACGGCTGATAAAAGAGTTTATAAGCGTAAAGAAAAATAGAAGTACGACTTCTATGAGAGAATGCAACTTTTAATTTATGAATGTGTTCCTAAAATTAAAAGTTGGACAAATAAATAATGTATTTAAAAATTGTGATTTTCATAAACATTATTATGACTAAATTAAATTAATTCAAGTGTTGAATTAAATAAATAACATTGGGTCTTGTAGAGTTCAATTAGAAATAATTATTAAACTAGTGGGCTTGAGTAAATTCAAGTAATGTTTAATTAGTCTCAAATATGTTTGAGATAATTAAATTAAGTCCATGGATTTTTAATTGTTAAAAAATCAAATAACATTGCATGCATGGGAGGTGAAAGGTTGGGAGACAACTTTTTCAATCTCCAAGGCTTGGGATGCTAAAAGTGTTTTAGCTTTTCCCAGAACCAAGACAAGTCATCCTTCTCCCATTCAAGACATGCTATGGCCGAAATTCTCACACTCATTCTCTCAAAATATTTCTCTCATCTTGTTCTTCAATAGTAAGAGAAACAATTATCTTCTCAAAGAAAAATGCCCTACATTTTCTAGTGCAAGTGTAAGGTGGATCTTCCTAGTTAGTGGTGGGCCTAATTTTGAAGGAAAGAAGGAAGCTTGTAGATTGTCTACCTTCAAGAGCTAAGTTGTTTACAACTTAGTTGGAGCCCAACATCAATCTCAAGAGATTGATATGTATATTTCTATAAACACCATATGTATGACATTTTGGTGTTTTTGTATTTGCTACACATTCTAATGAGGTGTTCGAATTTTTCCTTGTTGAAAAAAAATTTTAAAAAACTTCCGTTGCGCATTTGAACACCTTATTCGATCCCCTTTCAAGTGGTATCAGAGTTAAGGGTACTAGTTTGTGTAGCATATACATAATATTATATTGAGATCAATTTCTAACAGCATTAGATGAAATTTTTTGCAACAAAATCAAGGCATGTTGGAGGCACATTTCGGCCAGCTTGTTGCTGCCAGGCTGCCCGAACAGCCCCCCTTCGAAATTTAAAAAAAAAAAAAATTTGTGAGTTGGCTGGAATCCGGCGACGGAGCTCCGGCGACGGAGCTCCGGCGACGGCAATGACGACTAGGGTTTTCAAAAGGTGTTTTGAAATATCAAAGTGTCATGGGCCTTGAGTTGTTGGGCCATTGGATGACTAACATATTTGTGAATTTTAAATGGGCCAAAATGTTTTTGGTGAAAAATGATTCTTTGGGCCCTTAAGTTTAAAATTACAAAAGTTGCAAATATTTTCTCATGAAATAAATAATTGAAGTTGGACTTTAATTATTTATAGTAAATTGTGATTTACAAGAAATTCGGTTATAAATAAATTAATTAGAAAGTAGACAAAGGTGTTTGTATACTTTGTTAATTTAGTTTATAATCGTGGCAGTTAGTGATTGTATCAAGATATATAATATTGGATCAATTAATTATTGTGATAATTAATTGATGGTGTATGATATGTGATATTATGCATGAAAGTTGATCAAAATCCCAAGCCCAATTTGCTAGGTGTATGCTAGGATATTTTGTGTTGAATGATTGTAATAATTATCAAATTTAAAGTGGGCTTAGTTTATGGTCCGTTCCCACCCCCATGAGATGTATCTCTATTTGCCATGGATATTTATTTGTAAATATTAGTATAGTGGAAGATCAAGATTGGAAGATGGTGGCCTTGATGATTATGAAGATCGAAGACATGTAAATATTGGAAGCTAATGTAATAGTTGCATTTGCATCCCATGCATTTCCCTAGGATTGGACCTAGGCCCGTGTTTAGCTCACACGGGCCATTAGTTTTGGGGCGATTGATCATCCTTGTTTTGTTTACTGTTTATAATATATGCATGATATGTTATAAATAATGAGTATGTGCGTTATTATTATGATAATAACAAAGTTGCATGAATCCGGCAAACATACGATCAAACATGGCGGGCTTTTAAATAAAATTAATGATGAGACCTTTCAAAATTAAAAACCCTCATTTTGAATAAGATTCAAAATTAATATCAAGCCCGAAAAGGGGAATTATAAATTTGTTTATAATTTCCATGTCTTCCATCGACAATGGGTGCATGATGAACGCTACCCGTGCTCGAGGCTCGGCTCATATTATTGGGGGGGCATTGGGTGCCGGAAAGCTGTGACATCCATTGACATGGTGATGTGAACTACGTGGAACTCCCATGATTTCGGCTCATATTATTGAGGGAACTCATGGCGACCGTCCATTAAGGTTCAACATCGATGGGTAAGGCTAGACACGTAAAGATGAACGACGTCATATTATTGGGTCCTAATCCAACGTGGGACAAACGTTTACGTAGAGGGTTGCATGGTGATGCAATTGAAAACTACTTTTTAGGAATTTTGATTGGCTGATATTATTCGGGATCATAATTCGCTAATTGGACCTTACGTACCTACTGAGGAAAGGAGTTTCCCGTTTTCACTAGAGGGTAGTGAAAATGTCAAAACAGTGGAAGCGCAAATTTATAAAGTAAAAGTCCATACTTTATATCTTACTAAATATTTTAAAATAGTAATTAACATTTATCTGTTTTACTTTTCATTACAAATTTTTGACAATGTCTTCGATTCGCAATCCGCTATCTGCAATACTCGAAAAGCACGTATTAACCGGACCTAATTACCCCACAAATACTAACTTTCTAGATCCCGTTGAGAAGTAATTAAATAGTTCAATGTGTTGAACGGCTTATAAAAGAGTTTATAAGCGTAAAGAAAAATAGAAGTACGACTTTTATGAGAGAATGCAACTTTTAATTTATGAATGTGTTCCTTAAATTAAAAGTTGGCCAAATAAATAATGTATTTGAAAATTGTGATTTTCATAAACATTATTATAGACTAAATTAAATTAATTCAAGTGTTGAATTAATTAAACACTAGTGGACCTAGTAGAGTCCAAATAATTAAATTAATTCAAGTGTTGAATTAATTACATAACATTGGGTCTTGTAGAGTCCAATTAGAAATAATTATTAAACTAGTGGGCTTGAGTAAATTCAAGTAATGTTTAATTAGTCTCAAATATGTTTGAGATAAGTAAATTAAGTCCATGGATTTTTAATTGTTAAAAAATCAAATAACATTGCATGCACGGGAGGTGAAAGGTTGGGAGACAACTTTTTCAATCTCCAAGGCTTGGGATGCTAAAAGTGTTTTAGTTTTTCCCACAACCAAGACAAGTCATCCTTCTCCCATTCAAGACATGCTATGGCCGAAATTCTCACACTCATTCTCTCAAAATATTTCTCTCATCTTGTTCTTCAATAGTTGGAGAAACAATTATCTTTTCAAAGAAAAATGCCCTACATTTTCTAGTGCAAGTGTAAGGTGGATCTTCCTAGTTAGTGGTGCACCTAATTTTTGAAGGAAAGAAGGAAGCTTGTAGATTGTCTACCTTCAAGAGCTAAGTTGTTTACAACTTAGTTGGAGCCAAACATCAATCTCAAGAGATTGATAGGTATATTTCTATAAACACCCTATGTATGACATTTTGGTGTTTTTGTATTTGCTACACATTCTAATGAGGTGTTCAAATTTTTCCTTGTTGAAAAACAATTTTAAAAAACTTTCGTTGCGCATTTGAACACCTTATTCGATCTCTTTTCACTTGTTATCATGGAGTTGATAAGTAAGAATGGAGCAATTGAGGTATGCTCAAATAAGGACATGTTTAGTCCGAGTCACATGGAGATGTGAACCCACGGCTAGTTGTCTCTATGAACCATTGAGGGCCACACAAGTACTAGCTTTCTAGATCCCGTTGAGAAGTAAAATAGTTCAATGTGTTGAACGACTTATAAAGGAGTTTATAAGCGTAAGGAAAAATAGAAGTATGACTTCTATGAGAGAAATGTAATTTTTAATTTATGAATGTGTTTCTAAATTAAAAGTTGGCCAAATAAATAATGTATTTGAAAATTGTGATTTTCATAAACATTATTATGGACTAAATTAAATTAATTCAAGTGTTGAATTAATTAAACACTAGTGAGCCTAGTAGAGTCCAAATAATTATATTAATTCAAGTGTTGAATTAATTAAATTACATTGGGCCTTGTAGAGCCCAATAAGAAATAATTATTAAACTAGTGGGTTTGAGTAAAATCAAGTAAAGTTTAATTGGGCTCAAATATGTTTGAGACATTTAAATAAAAATCCATGAGCCTTGTAATTGTTACAAGCCCAAGTAGAATGCATGCAAGGGAGGTGAAGGGTTGGGGCAACTTTTTGAGTAAAAGGCATGCATGTCTTTGTAACTTTTTGAGACAACTTTTTGCACAACCAAGAAATTTTTCTTCTCTCCTCCATTCTCTCTTGGCCGAAATATTGACAAAAATATTCTCTCCATTTTGTTATTCAATTGTTGGAGAAAAACACTCACTTCTCCTTGAAAAATCCTCATATTTTTCTAGTGCAAAATATGAGGGGATCTTCTTAGTTGGTGGTGGGCCTAATTTGAAGCAAGGAAGCTTGTAGATTGGGTCATCCATTGAAGAGCTAAGGTATTTACACTTTAGTTGGAGCCAAACATCAATCTTTGAGATTGATAGGTAATTTTCTTTAAACACCCTATGTATGATATTTTGGTGTTTTGTATTTGCTACACATCTTAGTAGAGGGTGTTCGAATTTTTGCCCTTGAAAATATGTTTTTCAAAAATTTTAAAACTTCCGTTGCGCATTTGAACACATAAAATCGATCCCCTTTCAAGTGGTATCAGAGCTATGGATACTATTTTGGTTTAGCAAATACATGATGTTATGTTGAGGTCGATTTCTAACCTCATGAGAAGAATTTTTGCAACAAAATCTTGGCCGGTTTATGGCCAATTTTGGGCAAGCTGCCCATTTCGGGCAGCAAGGGCAGCCCCCATGATTTAAAATAAAAAAATTTGTAAGTTGGCCGGAATCAGATGACGGAGCTCCGGCGACGGCGATGACGACTAGGGTTTCCAAAAGTGTTTTGGATTATCAAAGTGTCATGGGCCTTGATGTTGTTGGGCCATTAGATGGCTAACATATTTGTGAATTTTAAATGAGCCAAAATGTATTTTGGTGAAAATGTGTTTTTGGGCCCTTGAGTTTAAAATTACAAAAGTTGCAAATATTTTCTCGTGAAATAAATAATTGAAGTTGGACTTTAATTATTTATGGTAAATTGTGATTTACAAGAAATTGGGTTATAAATAAATTAATTAGAAAGTAGACAAATGTGTTTGTATACTTTGTTAATTTAGTTTATAATCATGGCTGTTAGTGATTGGATCAAGATATATAATATTGGATCAATTAATTATTGTGATAATTAATTGATGGTGTATGATATGTGATATTATGCATGAAGGATGATCAAAAGCCCAAGCCAAATTTGTTAGGTGTATGCTAGGATATTTTGTGTTGAATGATTGTAATAATTATCAAATTTAAATTGTGCTTGGTTTATGGCTCGTTCCCACCCCCATGAGATGTATCCTTATTTGCCATGAATATTTATTTGTAAATATTAGTATAGTGGAAGATCGAGATTGGAAGATGGTGGCCTTGATGATTATGAAGATCGAAGACATGTAAATATTGGAAGCTAATGTAATAGTTGCATTTGCATCCCATGCATTTCCCTAGGATTGGACCTAGGCCCGTGTTTAGCTCACACGGGCCATTAGTATTGGGGCGATTGATCATTCTTGTTTGTTTACTGTTTATAATATATGCATGATATGTTATAAATAATGAGTATGTGCGTTATTATTATGATAATAACAAAGTTGCATGAATCCGGCAAACATACGATCAAACATGGC